>NW_027486328.1:0-23891 GCF_050908995.1 Andrena cerasifolii
TTTTTTAAAAAATTTAAATAAAAATAAAGCAAAGAAATTTTTTAAAAAATTTAAAAAATTTAAAAAATTAAAAATAATTTTTAAAAAATTTTAAAAATTAAAAAAAATTATAAGAAAATTTAAAAAAAAATTTTAAAAATTGAAAAAGTTAAAAAAATTAAAATAAAAGAAAAAAAATTAAAAAACATTTTTTTTAAATAAAAAAATTATAATTTTAAAAAAATTTAAATAATTTTAAAAAATTAAAAAAATTTGTTTAAAAAATTAAAAAAAAAGTTTTAAGAAAATTTTAAAAATTAAAAAAAAAATTAAAAAAAAATAAAAATTAAAAAAAATTTTAAAAAAATTAAAAAACATTTTTGAAATAAAAAAATACTACTTTTAAAAAAATTTTAAAAAAAATTGAAAAATTTTCAAAAATTAAAAAAAAAATTAAAAATTTAAAAAAAAATTTAAAAAAATTTTAAAAATTAAAAAAAAATTTAAAATTTGTAAAAATTAAAAAAAAATTAAAAAACATTTTTGAAATAAAAAAATAATACTTTTAAATAAATTAAAAAAAAATTTAGAAAAATTTTCAAATATTAAAAAAAAAATAAAAAAAAATTTAAAAATTAAAAAAAAATTTAAAAATTAAAAAAAAAATTTTAAAGTTAAAAAAAATTTAAAAATTAAAAAAAAATTAAAAGAATATAAATAATTTTTAAAAAAAATTTAAAAATTAAAAAAAAATTAAAATAAAAATTTAAAAAAAAAATTTAAAAAAATTTAAAAAAATTTAAAAAAAATTTTTTTAAAAATTTAAAAAAAATTAAAAATTTGAAAACATTAAAAAAAATTAAAAACATTTTTGAAATAAAAAAAAAATACTTTTAAAAAAATTTAGAAAAATTTTCAAAAATTAAAAAAAAATAAAAAAAATTTAAAATTAAAAAAATTAAAAAAATTAAAAAATATAGAAAAAAAATAAAAAATAAATAAATTTTTTAATTTTCTTAAAAAATTGAAACAAATTTAAAAAAAAAATTAATTTTTTAAAAAATTTAAATAAAAATAAAGCAAAGAAATTTTTTAAAAAATTTTAAAAAATTTTAAAAAATTAAAAAATAATTTTTTAAAAAATTTTAAAAATTAAAATAATAATAAGAAAATTTAAAAAAAAAATTAAAAAATTGAAAAAGTTAAAAAAATTAAAATAAAAGAAAAAAAATTAAAAAACATTTTTTTAAATAAAAAAATTATAATTTTAAAAAAATTTTAAATAATTTTAAAAAATTAAAAAAATTTGTTTAAAAAATTAAAAAAAAAGTTTTAAGAAAATTTTAAAAATTAAAAAAAAAATATAAGAAAATTTAAAAAAAAATTAAAAATTTGAAAACATTAAAAAAAATTAAAAACATTTTTGAAATAAAAAAATAATACTTTTAAAAAAATTTAGAAAAATTTTCAAAAATTAAAAAAAAATAAAAAAAATTTTAAATTAAAAAAATTAAAAAAATTAAAAATCATAGAAAAAAAATAAAAAATAAATAAATTTCTTAATTTTCTTAAAAAATTGAAACAAATTTAAAAAAAAAATTTTAATTTTTTAAAAAATTTAAATAAAAATAAAGCAAAGAAATTTTTTAAAAAATTTAAAAAAATTTTAAAAAATTAAAAAATAATTTTTTAAAAAATTTTAAAAATTAAAAAAAATTATAAGAAAATTTAAAAAAAAAATTTTAAAAATTGAAAAAGTTAAAAAAATTAAAATAAAAGAAAAAAAATTAAAAAACATTTTTTTTAAATAAAAAAATTATAATTTTAAAAAAATTTAAATAATTTTAAAAAATTAAAAAAATTTGTTTAAAAAATTAAAAAAAAAAGTTTTAAGAAAATTTTAAAAATTAAAAAAAAAATTAAAAAAAAATAAAAATTAAAAAAAATTTTAAAAAAATTAAAAAACATTTTTGAAATAAAAAAATACTACTTTTAAAAAAATTTTTAAAAAAAATTGAAAAATTTTCAAAAATTAAAAAAAAATAAAAAAAAATTTTAAAAATTAAAAAAAAAATTTAAAAATTAAAAAAAAAATTAAAAATTAAAAAAAAAATTTAAAAATTTAAAAAAAAATTTAAAAATTAAAAAAAAAATTTAAAGTTAAAAAAAATTAAAAATTAAAAAAATTTAAAAAATTAAAAAAATTAAAAAATATAAATAATTTTAAAAAAAAATAAAAAAAGTTAAAAATAAAAAAAAATTAAAATAGAAATTTAAAAAAAAATTTTTTTACAAATTTAAAAAAAAATTAAAAAAATTTTTTTAAAAATTTTAAAAATTAAAAAAAATTAAAAAATTAAAAAATATAAATAATTTAAAAAAAATAAAAATAAATTTAAAAATTAAAAAAAAATTAAAATAAAAATTTAAAAAAAATTTTAAAAATTAAAAAAAAATTATAAGAAAATTTAAAAAAATTAAAATTAAAGAAAAAAATTTCAAAACATTTTTTGAAATAAAAAAATTATAATTTAAAAAAAATAAATATTTTAAAAAATTTAAAAAAAAATTTAAAAAATTAAAAAAAATTGTTTAAAAAATTAAAAAAAAAGTTTTAAGAAAATTTTCAAAAATTAAAAAAAAAATTAAAAAAAATTTTAAAAATTAAAAAAAAAATTTTAAAAAAATTTTAAAAATTAAAAAAAAATTTAAAAATTTGTAAAAATTAAAAAAAAATTAAAAAACATTTTTGAAATAAAAAAATAATACTTTTAAAAAAATTTAAAAAAAAATTAGAAAAATTTTCAGAAATTAAAAAAAAATAAAAAAAATTTTTAAAAATTAAAAAAAAAATTTAAAAATTAAAAAAAAAATTTAAAAATTAAAAAAAAATTTTAAAAAAATTTTAAAAAATTAAAAAAAAAAAATTTTCTAAAAATTTTAAAAAAATTTTTAAAAAATTTTTAAAAATTAAAAAAAAATATAAGAAAATTTAAAAAAAAATTAAAAATTTGAAAACATTAAAAAAAATTAAAAACATTTTTGAAATAAAAAATAATACTTTTAAAAAAATTTAGAAAAATTTTCAAAAATTAAAAAAAAATAAAAAAAAATTTAAAATTAAAAAAATTAAAAAATTAAAAAATATAGAAAAAAATAAAAAATAAATAAATTTTTTAATTTTCTTAAAAAATTTAAAAAAATTTTAAAAAAATTTTTTAATTTTTTAAAAAATTTAAATAAAAATAAAGCAAAGAAATTTTTTAAAAAATTAAAAAAAATTTTAAAAAATTAAAAAATAATTTTTTAAAAAATTTAAAAATTAAAAAAAAATTATAAAAAAATTTTAAAAATTAAAAAAAAATTATAAGAAAATTTAAAAAAAAATTAAAAAATTTTAAAAAATTAAAAAAAAATTAAAAAACATTTTTGAAATAAAAAAATAATACTTTTAAAAAAATTTAGAAAAATTTTCAAAAATTAAAAAAAAATAAAAAAATTTAAAATTAAAAAAATTAAAAAAATTAAAAAATATAGAAAAAAAAATAAAAAATAAATAAATTTTTTAATTTTCTTAAAAAATTAAAACAAATTTAAAAAAAATTTTAATTTTTTAAAAAATTTAAATAAAAATAAAGCAAAGAAATTTTTTAAAAAATTTAAAAAAATTTTAAAAAATTAAAAAATAATTTTTTAAAAAATTTTAAAAATTAAAATAATAATAAGAAAATTTAAAAAAAAAAATAAAAAATTGAAAAAGTTAAAAAAATTAAAATAAAAGAAAAAAATTAAAAAACATTTTTTTAAATAAAAAAATTATAATTTTAAAAAAATTTTAAATAATTTTAAAAAATTAAAAAAATTTGTTTAAAAAATTAAAAAAAAAGTTTTAAGAAAATTTTAAAAATTAAAAAAAAAATTAAAAAAAAATAAAAATTAAAAAAAATTTAAAAAAAATTAAAAAACATTTTTGAAATAAAAAAATACTACTTTTAAAAAAATTTAAAAAAAAATTGAAAAATTTTCAAAAATTAAATAAAAAATAAAAAATAAAATTTTAAAAATTAAAAAAAAATTTTAAAAATTAAAAAAAAAATTAAAAATTTAAAAAAAAAATTTAAAAAAATTTTAAAAATTAAAAAAAAATTTTAAAATTTGTAAAAATTAAAAAAAAATTAAAAAACATTTTTGAAATAAAAAAATAATACTTTTAAAAAAATTAAAAAAAAAATTAGAAAAATTTTCAAAAATTAAAAAAAATAAAAAAAAAATTTAAAAATTAAAAAAAAAATTTAAAAATTAAAAAAAAAAATTAAAAATTAAAAAAAAAATTTAAAAAAATTTAAAAAAATTAAAAAAAAAATTTTTTTTAAAATTTTAAAAAATTTTTAAAAATTAAAAAAAAATATAAGAAAATTTAAAAAAAAATTAAAAATTTGAAAACATTAAAAAAAATTAAAAACATTTTTGAAATAAAAAAATAATACTTTTAAAAAAATTTAGAAAAATTTTCAAAAATTAAAAAAAAATAAAAAAAAATTTAAAATTAAAAAAATTAAAAAATTAAAAAATATAGAAAAAAATAAAAAATAAATAAATTTTTAAATTTTCTTAAAAAATTTAAAAAAATTAAAAAAAAAATTTTTAATTTTTTAAAAAATTTAAATAAAAATAAAGCAAAGAAATTTTTTAAAAAATTAAAAAAAATTTTAAAAAATTAAAAAATAATTTTTTAAAAGATTCAAAAATTAAAAAAAAAAAAAAAAATTAAAAATTAAAAAATTAAAAAATATAGAAAAAAATTAAAAAATAAATAATTTTTTTAAATTTTGTTAAAAAAATTGAAACAAATTTTTAAGAAAAAATTTAAAAATTTTTTAAAAATTTAAATAAAAATAAGGCAAAGAAATTTTTTAAAAAGTTAAAAAAAATTTAAAAATTTAAAAAAAAAAGTTTTAAGAAAATTTTAAAAATTAAAAAAAAATAAAAATTAAAAAAAAAATTTTAAAAAAATTTTGTTTAAAAAATTAAAAAAACGTATTAAGAAAATTTAAAAAAATTAAAAAACATTTTTGAAATAAAAAAATAATACTTTTAAAAAAATTTAGAAAAATTTTCAAAAATTAAAAAAAAATAAAAAAATTTAAAATTAAAAAAATTAAAAAAATTAAAAAATATAGAAAAAAAAATAAAAAATAAATAAATTTTTTAATTTTCTTAAAAAATTAAAACAAATTTAAAAAAAATTTTAATTTTTTAAAAAATTTAAATAAAAATAAAGCAAAGAAATTTTTTAAAAAATTTAAAAAAATTTTAAAAAATTAAAAAATAATTTTTTAAAAAATTTTAAAAATTAAAATAATAATAAGAAAATTTAAAAAAAAAATAAAAAATTGAAAAAGTTAAAAAAATTAAAATAAAAGAAAAAAATTAAAAAACATTTTTTTAAATAAAAAAATTATAATTTTAAAAAAATTTTAAATAATTTTAAAAAATTAAAAAAATTTGTTTAAAAAATTAAAAAAAAAGTTTTAAGAAAATTTTAAAAATTAAAAAAAAAATTAAAAAAAAATAAAAATTAAAAAAAATTTAAAAAAAATTAAAAAACATTTTTGAAATAAAAAAATACTACTTTTAAAAAAATTTAAAAAAAAAATTGAAAAATTTTCAAAAATTAAATAAAAAATAAAAAATAAAATTTTAAAAATTAAAAAAAAATTTTAAAAATTAAAAAAAAAATTAAAAATTTAAAAAAAAAATTTAAAAAAATTTTAAAAATTAAAAAAAAATTTTAAAATTTGTAAAAATTAAAAAAAAAATTAAAAAACATTTTTGAAATAAAAAAATAATACTTTTAAAAAAATTAAAAAAAAAATTAGAAAAATTTTCAAAAATTAAAAAAAATAAAAAAAAAATTTAAAAATTAAAAAAAAAATTTAAAAATTAAAAAAAAAAATTAAAAATTAAAAAAAAAATTTAAAAAAATTTAAAAAAATTAAAAAAAAAATTTTTTTTAAAATTTTAAAAAATTTTTAAAAATTAAAAAAAAATATAAGAAAATTAAAAAAAAAATTAAAAATTTGAAAACATTAAAAAAAATTAAAAACATTTTTGAAATAAAAAAATAATACTTTTAAAAAAATTTAGAAAAATTTTCAAAAATTAAAAAAAAATAAAAAAAAATTTAAAATTAAAAAAATTAAAAAATTAAAAAATATAGAAAAAAATAAAAAATAAATAAATTTTTAAATTTTCTTAAAAAATTTAAAAAAATTAAAAAAAAAATTTTTAATTTTTTAAAAAATTTAAATAAAAATAAAGCAAAGAAATTTTTTAAAAAATTAAAAAAAATTTTAAAAAATTAAAAAATAATTTTTTAAAAAATTCAAAAATTAAAAAAAAATAAAAAAATTAAAAATTAAAAAATTAAAAAATATAGAAAAAAATTAAAAAATAAATAATTTTTTTTAATTTTGTTAAAAAAATTGAAACAAATTTTTAAGAAAAAATTTAAAATTTTTTTAAAAATTTAAATAAAAATAAGGCAAAGAAATTTTTTAAAAAGTTAAAAAAAATTTAAAAATTTAAAAAAAAAAGTTTGAAGAAAATTTTAAAAATTAAAAAAAAATAAAAATTAAAAAAAAAATTTTAAAAAAATTTTGTTTAAAAAATTAAAAAAACGTATTAAGAAAATTTAAAAAAATTAAAAAACATTTTTGAAATAAAAAAATAATACTTTTAAATAAATTAAAAAAAAATTTAGAAAAATTTTCAAAGATTAAAAAAAAAATAAAAAAAATTTAAAAATTAAAAAAAAATTTAAAAATTAAAAAAAAAATTTTAAAGTTAAAAAAAATTTAAAAATTAAAAAAAAATTAAAAGAATATAAATAATTTTTAAAAAAAATTTAAAAATTAAAAAAAAATTAAAATAAAAATTTAAAAAAAAAATTTTAAAAAATTTAAAAAAATTTAAAAAAAATTTTTTTAAAAATTTAAAAAAAATTAAAAATTTGAAAACTCTAAAAAAAATTAAAAACATTTTTGAAATAAAAAAATAATACTTTTAAAAAAATTTAGAAAAATTTTCAAAAATTAAAAAAAAATAAAAAAAATTTAAAATTAAAAAAATTAAAAAAATTAAAAAATATAGAAAAAAAATAAAAAATAAATAAATTTTTTAATTTTCTTAAAAAATTGAAACAAATTTAAAAAAAAAAATAATTTTTTAAAAAATTTAAATAAAAATAAAGCAAAGAAATTTTTTAAAAAATTTAAAAAAATTTTAAAAAATTAAAAAATAATTTTTTAAAAAATTTTAAAAATTAAAATAATAATAAGAAAATTTAAAAAAAAAAATAAAAAATTGAAAAAGTTAAAAAAATTAAAATAAAAGAAAAAAATTAAAAAACATTTTTTTAAATAAAAAAATTATAATTTTAAAAAAATTTTAAATAATTTTAAAAAATTAAAAAAATTTGTTTAAAAAATTAAAAAAAAAGTTTTAAGAAAATTTTAAAAATTAAAAAAAAAATATAAGAAAATTTAAAAAAAATTAAAAATTTGAAAACATTAAAAAAAATTAAAAACATTTTTGAAATAAAAAAATAATACTTTTAAAAAAATTTAGAAAAATTTTCAAAAATTAAAAAAAAATAAAAAAAATTTTAAATTAAAAAATTAAAAAAATTAAAAATCATAGAAAAAAAATAAAAAATAAATAAATTTCTTAATTTTCTTAAAAAATTGAAACAAATTTAAAAAAAAATTTTAATTTTTTAAAAAATTTAAATAAAAATAAAGCAAAGAAATTTTTTAAAAATTTAAAAAAATTTTAAAAATTAAAAAAAATTATAAGAAAATTTAAAAAAAAAATTTTAAAAATTGAAAAAGTTAAAAAAATTAAAATAAAAGAAAAAAAATTAAAAAACATTTTTTTTAAATAAAAAAATTATAATTTTAAAAAAATTTAAATAATTTTAAAAAATTAAAAAAATTTGTTTAAAAAATTAAAAAAAAAGTTTTAAGAAAATTTTAAAAATTAAAAAAAAAATTAAAAAAAAAATAAAAATTAAAAAAAGTTTTAAAAAAATTAAAAAACATTTTTGAAATAAAAAAATACTACTTTTAAAAAAATTTTTAAAAAAAATTGAAAAATTTTCAAAAATTAAAAAAAAATAAAAAAAAATTTTAAAAATTAAAAAAAAAATTTAAAAATTAAAAAAAAAATTAAAAATTAAAAAAAAAATTTAAAAATTAAAAAAAAAAATTAAAAATTAAAAAAAATTTAAAGTTAAAAAAAATTAAAAATTAAAAAAATTTAAAAAATTAAAAAAATTAAAAAATATAAATAATTTTAAAAAAAAATAAAAAAAGTTAAAAATTAAAAAAAAAATTAAAATAGAAATTTAAAAAAAAATTTTTTTACAAATTTAAAAAAAAATTAAAAAAATTTTTTTAAAAATTTTAAAAATTAAAAAAAATATAAGAAAATTTAAAAAAAAAATTAAAAATTAAAAAAAAAATTTAAATTTAAAAAAATTAAAAAAATTAAAAAAATTGAAAAATTAAAAAATTAAAAAAAATTTAAAAATTAAAAAATATAAATAATTTAAAAAAAATAAAAATAAATTTAAAAATTAAAAAAAAATTAAAATAAAAATTTAAAAAAAATTTTAAAAATTAAAAAAAATTGTTTAAAAAATTAAAAAAAAAGTTTTAAGAAAATTTTCAAAAATTAAAAAAAAAATTAAAAAAAATTTTAAAAATTAAAAAAAATTAAAAATTTAAAAAAAAATTTTAAAAAAATTTTAAAAATTAAAAAAAAATTTTAAAATTTGTAAAAATTAAAAAAAAATTAAAAAACATTTTTGAAATAAAAAAATAATACTTTTAAAAAAATTAAAAAAAAAATTAGAAAAATTTTCAAAAATTAAAAAAAAATAAAAAAAAAATTTAAAAATTAAAAAAAAAATTTAAAAATTAAAAAAAAATTTAAAAATTAAAAAAAAATTTTAAAAAAATTTTAAAAAATTAAAAAAAAAAAATTTTTCAAAAATTTTAAAAAATTTTTAAAAATTAAAAAAAAATATAAGAAAATTTAAAAAAAAATTAAAAATTTGAAAACATTAAAAAAAATTAAAAACATTTTTGAAATAAAAAAATAATACTTTTAAAAAAATTTAGAAAAATTTTCAAAAATTAAAAAAAAATAAAAAAAAATTTAAAATTAAAAAAATTAAAAAATTAAAAAATATAGAAAAAAATAAAAAATAAATAAATTTTTTAATTTTCTTAAAAAATTTAAAAAAATTTAAAAAAAATTTTTTAATTTTTTAAAAAATTTAAATAAAAATAAAGCAAAGAAATTTTTTAAAAAATTAAAAAAAATTTTAAAAAATTAAAAAATAATTTTTTAAAAAATTTAAAAATTAAAAAAAAATTATAAAAAAATTTTAAAAATTAAAAAAAAATTATAAGAAAATTTAAAAAAAAATTAAAAAATTTTAAAAAATTAAAAAAAAATTAAAAAACATTTTTGAAATAAAAAAATAATACTTTTAAAAAAATTAAAAAAAATTTTAGAAAAATTTTCAAAAATTAAAAAAAAATAAAAAAATTAAAAATTAAAAAATTAAAAAATATAGAAAAAAATTAAAAAATAAATAATTTTTTTTAATTTTGTTAAAAAAATTGAAACAAATTTTTAAGAAAAAATTTAAAAATTTTTTAAAAATTTAAATAAAAATAAGGCAAAGAAATTTTTTAAAAAGTTAAAAAAAATTTAAAAATTTAAAAAAAAAAGTTTTAAGAAAATTTTAAAAATTAAAAAAAAATAAAAATTAAAAAAAAATTTTAAAAAAATTTTGTTTAAAAAATTAAAAAAAAAGTATTAAGAAAATTTTAAAAAATTAAAAAACATTTTTGAAATAAAAAAATAATACTTTTAAATAAATTTAAAAAAAATTTAGAAAAATTTTCAAAGATTAAAAAAATAATAAAAAAAAATTTAAAAATTAAAAAAAATTTAAAAATTAAAAAAAAATTTTAAAGTTAAAAAAAATTTAAAAATTAAAAAAAATTAAAAGAATATAAATAATTTTTAAAAAAAAATTTAAAAATTAAAAAAAAATTAAAATAAAAATTTAAAAAAAAATTTAAAAAAATTTAAAAAAATTTAAAATAAATTTAAAAAAATTTAAAAAAAAATTTTTTAAAAATTTAAAAAAAATTAAAAATTTGAAAACATTAAAAAAAATTAAAAACATTTTTGAAATAAAAAAATAATACTTTTAAAAAAATTTAGAAAAATTTTCAAAAATTAAAAAAAAATAAAAAAAATTTAAAATTAAAAAAATTAAAAAAATTAAAAAATATAGAAAAAAAAATAAAAAATAAATAAATTTTTTAATTTTCTTAAAAAATTGAAACAAATTTAAAAAAAAAATTTAATTTTTTAAAAAATTTAAATAAAAATAAAGCAAAGAAATTTTTTAAAAAATTTAAAAAAATTTTAAAAAATTAAAAAATAATTTTTTAAAAAATTTAAAAATTAAAATAATAATAAGAAAATTTAAAAAAAAATAAAAAAATTGAAAAAGTTAAAAAAATTAAAATAAAAGAAAAAAATTAAAAAACATTTTTTTAAATAAAAAAATTATAATTTTAAAAAATTTTAAATAATTTTAAAAAATTAAAAAAATTTGTTTAAAAAATTAAAAAAAAAGTTTTAAGAAAATTTTAAAAATTAAAAAAAAAATTAAAAAAAAAATAAAAATTAAAAAAAATTTTAAAAAAATTAAAAAACATTTTTGAAATAAAAAAATACTACTTTTAAAAAAATTTTTAAAAAAAATTGAAAAATTTTCAAAAATTAAATAAAAAATAAAAAAAAATTTTAAAAATTAAAAAAAAAATTTTAAAAATTAAAAAAAAAATTAAAAATTAAAAAAAAATTTCAAAATTAAAAAAAGTAAAAAATATAAATAATTTAAAAAAAAATAAAAAAAGTTAAAAATTAAAAAAAAAATTAAAATAGAAATTTAAAAAAAAAATTTTTTACAAATTTAAAAAAAAATTAAAAAAATTTTTTTAAAAATTTTAAAAATTAAAAAAAATATAAGAAAATTAAAAAAAAAAATTAAAAATTAAAAAAAAATTTTAAATTTAAAAAAATTAAAAAATTAAAAAATTGAAAAATTAAAAAAATTAAAAAAAATTAAAAAATTTGTTACGTATGTGGATTTTTCCCCATACGCCGCTCTCAACCACTTTTCGAGCTCGCGTCTACGAAGGGAAAACGCCCTAAAAATCCTTTTGCTTATCACATACCACTAAGGGGGGTCATGATCTCGACCATCTGGATCACGACCATGGGAACGGGAGTGACACGACGACGACCCCGAAGAATTTCCTTATATGGAAATTTCAAATGCATCCCCACTCATTCTATTGGGACTATATAAACCCTTTGGTTTCTACCCTCTGCGGTTAAAAGCAGTACAGTTACGCGTAGAGTAACGTTGTGTCACGCTCGTACCGAGTCGGTTGAATTCAGTAAGATCGAGCTAAAGTCTCTGTCGGAATCATAGTTGACCCCATAGAATCCGCGAGTTCGGTTTACATTCTATTGGGCACTTTGTAATAGCCGCTCGTACGCCCCGCATCGCCAGTGCGTCAACACCGAGCAAATTAGTGGTAATTTTCACACATTTATTACACTACTTAACCGCGACATTCACATTTGTACCAACTAATCTTGAATACACGAATGGTGTTCACTTCTAAATCGAGTTGATTCGTTAAAACCCATCTTTTACCCAGCGATCCTTATAAACTTAGTAGCGCTCACCCACTGATACAACTTTACCGCTCGAGTTGTATCAAATAAAAATTAAGAGTTACGAGGCATTAATAACATTTCCCGCGACTCCCTGATCTAGCATCAGGTTAGTTAGCAACCTTCCATCCAAATAAAGGAATTTTACCAACCTAGTGGCTCCCCGATTTCGCATCGGGTTCGTCCACGTTTAACCCTCCTACGGCTCCCTGATTTCGCATCAGGTTCGTCCGTATCCTACAGCTCCCTGGTTTCGCACCAGGTTCGTCTGTAAGTCTACCAACCTCCGAACAGCTCCCTGGTTTCGCACCAGGTTCGTCTGTGAATAATCCAACCTCCTAACAGCTCCTCGACTTCGCGTCGAGTTCGTCTGTGAACATCATCCTAGTGACACCCTGATTTCGCATCGGGTTCGTTCACGACGTTTCACCCTCCTGCGGCTCCCTGATTTCAAATCAGGTTCGTCCGCGCTTGACTCCATTCCTAGAGGCTCCCTGATTTCGCATCAGGTTCGTCCTCGCCGTCAATAACCCAAGCGGCTCCCTGATTTCGCATCAGGTTCGTCCGCGCACCTTACTAACAAATTCGTTAACCATATTCCTTGGGAAATACCCTTCTCGCCGGCCTCTCGCGTTGCCGCAGCCCCGGCTCGTAACAGAACTGGTGACAGCGGTGGGATGCTACTGCATTAGAATCGCCGTAAAATTTGGTTTTTAAATACGTTAAAATCACTCGTAATTTATTATTGACAATATACTAGTTTTCGCTAGTCAAGTCACTTAAGAAAGTTTCAAAATGACAAGCACACAGGCTAACGTCTCTTCTAACGACATTATGAACCTGACAGTTTCAATTGCAAACTCAATGTCGCTTTTGACGCAACGGACATGTATACAGAACATTACTATGTCAATTCCAACCTTCGACGGTGAAAGTCCACCCTTGACGCGCTTTGCACAAAATGTGGAAGACGGGTTAACTTTGATTCCTGAGGGTACGGAAGCTGAGTATCTTGCGATAATTTTAACAAAACTGATCGGTCCGGCACGTAGGTGCACGTTAGAGCACAAATTCAACTCTGTTAAGACATTAGTCCAACATTTGAAAAAGAGATTCGCGCCGGGAAGAAGTTTGTCATACTTCCAAGTAGAAATCGCGAAATTACATATTCGTGAAGGAGAAAGTCTGCGACAATACGTCGACAGGACCAGTCATCTCGTTTATTGTGCGCGCGGAGCTATTCGGGAAAGATATCTGGATCATGCTGAAGACTTCGTCAAAGAAATGGAAAAGGACGTTAAAGAAAACTTCATCGATGGTTTACCAGATCGAATTTCCTGGAAAGTGTCGGCTCAAACTCAAGACATCAAAACACTTGAACAAGCTTACGACGCCGTGCTCCAGATAGACAGAAAATTAAGGAATCGGCGACAGTCGCCCCGTAATGATTCACCCTCCAGGTGGTCTCGTCGAGAACATTACGCTGAAGATTCTCGCCACAACGACCGTCAAGTGTCGTATCCACATTCTCCAAGTAGGTACGACGAAAACAGGGATCGGTCTACAAGAACATCTGGTTTTGAAGAGGAACGAGAAGGACGGACACGTACGACGGCCTGGACTTTGCGTCACCGGAGCCCCTCGAAATCCCCTTCTTATCGCTCCGACTCATCGTACGCAGATGATGGAGAAAAACATTATTCCATCTTAAAAAATCCCGATAAAAATCGCAAGCCGAGTTTATACTGCTGGCATTGCGGTACGACCGGACATGACGGAAAATCCTGTAGGAAACATCCGCGTAGTCCGAGATATCAACGAGACTCGCGAGATTCATCTGTCGAATCTAACAAGTTTTTAAACTTCGATCGCGCTCAACGTATAGGCGACACGATGAGCGGAAACAAAGAAGCTCGCCAAAGGACAGTCCGCTTCGAAGAGGAAACCTCGTCAAGGAAGCACCTGCCCCACGCATCAAAACCAAGGTTCCAGAACTGGAGTCAGGAACGGGAGAATTCTTAATTGATGGCGGAGCATCCGTAAATTTAGTAGTTATTACCGCCCTGGGAGAAAATGCTACGATAAACTCTCGGGAAGAAATTGAATTAACTGGAATTACAACTAATCCAATTCATACATTAGGAACAACAATTCTTCACATCCACGAAGCTCCCGCACTTTTCTATGTGGTAAAAGAGCTTGCAATAGAAGCAGACGGACTAATAGGAAGCCCATTTTTAAAACAGGAGGAGGCCGAAATTTCCTATTACCATGGGACTTTGGTATTAAAAAATAAACCTACCCGACCTCTACGTTTTTCAAATTATCAGGACATACCTCAAACTAACAAACTACCGACGTCTACCAAACATCGTATTGAACCTAGGACGTCGCAACAGATTGCTATAACAATAACAAACCCAAGGATTAGGGAAGGATATTTACCACGTATCAAGACCCTCGAACATCTGTACATAGGGGAAGCAGTTGTAAAGAACAGTGAAGGAAAGTGCTACGTTATGGCAACAAACACCAGCGATGAACCCCTAGACGTGGAGATAGAACCGCAAACATTGGAGCCGTTTGATATCTTCAGTTCATCAGATGAAGATTTTTACTCAGCTGCAGAACACCCGTTAAATTTTAAAACTAACGAAGATAAGAAACAGAAAATCTTGGAAACTCTAAACACCAAACATTTGAACAAGGAGGAACTAAATTTTGTTACAAATTTAGTTAAAGAATTTCCTGACCGATTTTATCTTCCTGGAGATAAACTAGGTAAGGCTTCCGACTTTAAACATTCAATTCATACATCTAACGATATTCCAATCAATACGAGACAATATCGCTATCCTCTCATTCATCAAAAGGAAATTCAAAAACAAATCAGCGCTTTATTATCAAATGGTATAATTACACCTTCTAAATCTCCATATAATTCACCTTTATGGATCGTACCAAAGAAAGAAGATGAAAATGGAGTAAAACGTTGGCGATTGGTGATAGATTTCCGCGGTCTCAACGAAATAACAATTTCTGATAAATATCCATTACCTCAAATCACCGAGATTTTAGATCGACTAGGAGGAGCTAAATATTTTTCAGTCTTTGATCTCGCTAGTGGATTTCATCAAATAGAGATGGATCCGAAAGATAAAGCAAAAACAGCATTCACTACTCCAAATGGACATTACGAATTCTCTCGAATGCCTTTCGGATTAAAGAATGCACCACCCACTTTTCAACGCCTCATGGATCAAGCACTCACTGGACTTCAAGGAACAGACCTCTTTGTCTACTTGGATGACATAGTGATCTATGCATCATCCTTACAGGAACATAATATTAAAGTCAAAAAGTTGCTAAATCGCCTTCGAGAACATGGATTAACCCTGCAGACCAACAAATGTCAATTCTTGCGAAAGGAAGTTGCATACCTTGGACACATTATTTCAAAGGAAGGAGTAAGACCCGATCCTAGGAAACTAAAAGCTGTTCAAGATTTTCCTACACCTACAACGCAGAAGAACATTCAACAATTCTTAGGACTTGTAGGATATTACCGAAGATTCGTACCTAATTTCACCACAAAGGCAAAACCTTTAATTAACCTATTAGGAAAAGGCATCAAATTCAAATGGACTGAAGAACAAGACCAAAGTTTTAAGCAATTACGTAACGAACTTTGTCAACAACCCATATTGCAATATCCAGATTTCAGTAAACCATTTATTGTAACAACAGATGCCTCCGATTACGCTATTGGAGCTGTACTTAGCCAAGGCGACATAGGAAGCGACCTGCCGATTGCCTACGCATCCCGCAGCCTAAATAAACCTGAGAAGAACTACTCAGCTACTGAAAAGGAATGTTTGGCCATGGTTTACGCCGTAAGATACTTCAGGCCTTATATCTATGGAACCCCATTCACCCTCGTTACAGATCACAGACCACTGTTATGGCTACACTCTGTCAAAGACCCCACTTCTAGACTAATGAAATGGAAACTCCGACTTTTGGAGTACGAGTACCAGGTTGTCCACAAATCCGGAAAGACGAATAAGAACGCAGACGCATTATCGCGCAACCCCTCTTCTGCCTGCCTACCACTTATTCCACGAGAACTCCAGGATCCTGACTTCAAAGTCCAGATACCGAAAACAGACGCTAACACCGAGACAATTGGGCACCGTATACGACAGCTACGTCGCGACAGGGAAAACCGACCTAAGTACCGGGAGACAAGTAGCAGTTCAGACGAGATAGAAGACACCGCACGTGGGAACGTTCAACATTCTCCAATTATACACAAGAACAGATCTTTCCCCAGCTTATCTCAAGAGGTAACCATGCCAGATGAACGCCAGGGAACCATAAACACTTTTTCGCCCGCAGCAAACTCCACTCAAATCGTTCCTTTAGATAAGGACCAAACCTTATTTGACGATCTGATATCCTTTGAGGAACCGGCCGAAAATACTGTAATAGAAAATGCAAGAAACATTCAACAAGATTTATTTGGTACACCACAAGTATCAACAGAAGTCATGGATGAACCTTTACAACCCTCAATAAACCAGCTACCTGCAGGAGCCACGACCGAAGTCAGTGTGGAACAACCACCTGACAGCAGGTCAACTCAATCAAGGGTTTTCGACCGCACGCTTGACCCTTACCCATTCTTCACTACCGACACCGAGAATTCAAATGACCTTGACAATCTGGAAGAGATCCCGCTAGACCAACCACATAAGATTATCATTTCTTCAAACACCTTTACCGCTGAAGAAGGACATTACGTACACTTCATTTCTGCCGATTGCAATTTAGTAAACCCAGTTGGAAAATTATTGCTGGACACCGAAATGATTAATAAACCGAATCTTTTAGCAGCTCAACCGAAAAAGGACGGGTGATAACAACCGACAATGGATCATTTAAAACCTTTAGTATAATAGTCTCGGATAACTTCTTTGATAATATTAAAAGAGTAGACGTGCTTAACGGATTGAAAACTCTTCAAAACACCCTGGATCAAAATCAGATTAAATCATTTCGAATTTCTGCCACGGGAGACCTTCACAAAATACCGTCCAATGAATTCGTCAAGATATTAGAAGAGGTTTTCATAGGAACCTGCCTACAGATTACTTTATGCAACTGTATCATCACTACACCATCCGAAGAGGACAGACAGCACATCATTTGCGAAGCTCACGACAGTTTAATTGGAGGACACAAAGGAGTAACGAAGACCTACAAACGTATCCGATCAAAATTCTATTGGCCACAAATGCGCAACGACATTCAAGACTACATCCGAAGATGTCAAAGTTGTCAAGAGCAGAAATTAGTTCGAGCGAAAACTCGTCAGCCGATGTTGATCACCGACACACCTATAGGAGCCTTTGACAAAATTTCCTTGGATACAGTGGGACCTTTACCAATTACACCCAGCGGGAACAGACATATTCTCACTATTCAAGATAATCTAACGAAATATTGCGTAGCTGTAGCAATACCTAATATTCGAGCTGCTACAATTGCAGATGCGTTCGCTAGACATTTCATCGCAATCTACGGTACACCCCGCGCAATATTAACAGACAAAGGAACTAGCTTCATCGGAACACTTATGACAAATTTATCCGAAATATTTAAAATCAAACAAATCACAACCTCGGGATATAGACCACAAACCAACGGATCTTTAGAACGAAGTCACATTGTACTCACCGAATATCTCAAGCATTACATGGATAATTACGAAGACTGGGATTTACTAATACCGTTTGCAATGTTCTCTTATAACACATCCGTTCACGAAGCAACGAATTTCACCCCATACGAATTAATCTTTGGAAAACCAGCTCGAGAACCAAGTTCTTTCCCAACTGGCGAAAAATTAAAGTCGTTTGGAGACTACTTAATAGAATTAATAACACACATGACTAATATTCGTAATATAGCTTCCGATAACCTAAACAAAGCAAAAATTCGTTCGAAAAATTATTACGATGCTCACGCAAGACCAGCAACATTTAACAAAGGCGACTCTGTCTACGTACTCAAAGAACCGCGCACCAGTAAATTTGATCCACATTACATTGGACCATACCAGATAATAGACGTGACAGACCTGAATAACGTAGTATTACGAACGCACAATAAGTTAATCACAAAGCATCAGGACAAATTAAAACATGCCTACTCTCCATTCACAGCTGAAAACCAACCATGATCTTCGCATATTTGCTCCTGTTGCCACTCGCTGTCATTAGCGACGATCAAATCATAACACCACTCGAAGGAGACACCGGACTCTTCTATGAAAAATTACCTGATATAAGGACCTTCCAATCACAATGGCGCCTAGTCACCTCTCTAGATGTTACTCGGTACCTCAGCTATGCTCCGCATGTGAAGCATTACATTTCATCGATGAATCAACTCTGCAATCGCCACGATTCCATCAACTGCCTCAGCAAGGAATTGGGACCTCGGTTAATCAAGAAAGAAGAAAACACCGTGCATTACAGCAATCTGATACGCACTGCAATAGGTGATACCCCACATTTTAAAAAACCATCCCCACGGCGCAGCGTACCTTTTGGATTCATCGGCACTCTCAGCAAAACATTATTTGGAACTTTATCACAAGAAGATGCAGAATACTACAACCGCGAATTAAACAAAGTTTATAAGGATCAACGCGAAATTACCGAAATAATAGCTAAACAAACGCATATTATAAAAGGAGAATTTTCACTCGCACATGCAAGGTTAATTAATTTAACTCAAATTGTATCGCAACTGACGAAAACGATGGTCATACACTCCGAAGCATTACAAGAGACACAGTCAGACATTAGCAGATTACGTTTCGAAGCATCCATCAGGGACTCTGTAATCGAAATAGAAAGAGGGTTAGACGATTATAGCACCAACCTACTGTTGCTAATAGATGCAATATTGTTAGCGAAACAAGGCATTTTACACCCTGCTATTCTGTCGCCAGAACAATTATTGAGATCAGCTCAAAAAATTAAGGAAACACTTGTTTATGAATTTCCCTTAACACCCGAAGAATTACTTATGGAACAAATTGAAAAAATAACAAATTTAAATGTAATTTTCACCAGAGGAAGGATACTTTTCGAACTCACCATACCTCTTTTAGAGCAAAAAACGTACAGCTTATATAAAATATACCCATGTCCATCGACACATAACCTTGGAACAAAAAGGGTAGTTTCGTATATCCAGCCGCAAACCCAGTACATTGCAGTCTCATCAGACGAGCAACAATATTTTTCCCCAACGGAAGAATACTTGAAGATTTGCCGGTTTCACCACAATCAATTTTTGGGCCCAACTACCCTACCAGTATACCAAGCAGATCGACAACCAACTTGTGAATCTACTCTGTTATTAAACCCCACTTCGATAAATTGGAACACCTGTACCATTAAATTGACCGCACAAGTAAAACCGTACTGGCAGACTTTAAATGTACCAGCTACATGGCTTTACTTCATGCCTGAAAATAAAAAGGCACAAATTTATTGCAAAGGAAAGAAACCTATAACGCAAAATATCGCTACCATTGGAATCCTTAAACTACAACCCGGTTGCCAAGCAACAATAGACTCGGTACAATTAAAATCATTGGAAACCATCAATACCTCACAAAACATTGAATATTATCCCTCTAAATCTTACAATTTATCAGTAATTATACCAGAAGTCACCGAACATCATTTCGAAGTATTGAAAATGAACGAGCAGAAACCCACAAAATGGGAGGATCTTCCAACAGCATTATCACTTACGGAAATAGAACAACGAGCCAGGAATTTTGCCACCTACCAAACATCCATTCGGCAGGTACAGGTCTCAACCTTTTCTTCCATTGGGGGCATAATAGTAATTCTGATCATAGTAAACACGATATTGGTCATGAAATGCAAACTTCGTCAACTCAACAATAAAACAGAGTCTCCCAAAGAAAACCAAGAAGTAACAATAAATATACCAAGCACATCCGAAACTCACAGTCCGTGCGCCACAGTTTTCTAAAGGGATGAAACCACTCCCACGAGAATCCCTCCTCTGGGACACGTATAGTTTCAGGGTGGGGGCGCGATAAGGGTTTCTTCCCTATAAAAGCAGGGCATCAGGCCCCTTAACTCAGCACAACTCCTGCTTCTACATGTCTAAGAGCATCGCTACACAGACCACGCTAGACGAGGGAACAAGGACCATAGCAGTACAAACAGGACATCACGGATCTTGGGAAACTTCATCCCGAGTGGGTACTACACTCACACCAAGGCCGTATAACCGCAGCACTGGAGGAATTGTCAAGAGGGGCCGAAGCTCTTTGACTCGGAAGACCAGTGTCAAGTCGGTGGGCGTCCAAAAAACCGACATTAAACCCCATCGCTGCATCCCGGACTGTTTGGTGCTCCGGGAAATAACCGACGACAACATTCGTAACTGGACACCAGGCGAACAGATCGTCACGAAAAAACGCAGACATGAGGACCATCTCAGCGCGTGACCTCGGCAACACTTCCCGCTGCCTGGTCATGTGCGTGGAGGACCCCACCCTGTTCTGGGTCGCCCTGGATACGTACAGCGAGGCAGCGAAGGTCATGATACGCGAATTAAACGTACACATGATGTCGAAACAACATCTATGCCTGCCAACAATGTCCAGCATCAGGCCAGGACGACTCGTAACTGTAAAGTCTCCCAGGAAGGGGTGGCTTCGCGGCGAGGTCACCGCAGTAAATGGGACCATCTGCAGCATCTTCTTTGGCGATTATGGGATCACGATGGACTGCCCTGTCGCGGAATTGCGATCCTTGCCACCGCGGTTCCATGCCCTCCCCTGGCAGACAGTGAGGATCCGTCTGAGGGGCGTTAAGTTACGTTCCCGCCGACCGCTCCAGAGGACGACGCGGATCGCAGAGATGGTAATGGCGAGAAGGAAGGGCCTCCTCGCCAACATACAGTCAACACTGGACGGCTTCACGGCCACGCTGACGCTCGACCGGCTACCCGGACAACCCTCCACTAGACGTCGTTGACCACTGGCTGGAGCTGGGCTACGTGATACCCAGCGACGACTAAACTTTTACACCCCGCAACACCTAGCGATAAGTACACATTACATTACACTACACCCGACAATTCTTTCTCACACTCTTGTTTACAAAAGGATTTGTGGGGCGTTTTTCCTTCTTTTGAAAAGCATCGCGAGAATCGCGATGTTTTGTCTACGGGGGGAGATGTTACGTATGTGGATTTTTCCCCATACGCCGCTCTCAACCACTTTTCGAGCTCGCGTCTACGAAGGGAAAACGCCCTAAAAATCCTTTTGCTTATCACATACCACTAAGGGGGGTCATGATCTCGACCATCTGGATCACGACCATGGGAACGGGAGTGACACGACGACGACCCCGAAGAATTTCCTTATATGGAAATTTCAAATGCATCCCCACTCATTCTATTGGGACTATATAAACCCTTTGGTTTCTACCCTCTGCGGTTAAAAGCAGTACAGTTACGCGTAGAGTAACGTTGTGTCACGCTCGTACCGAGTCGGTTGAATTCAGTAAGATCGAGCTAAAGTCTCTGTCGGAATCATAGTTGACCCCATAGAATCCGCGAGTTCGGTTTACATTCTATTGGGCACTTTGTAATAGCCGCTCGTACGCCCCGCATCGCCAGTGCGTCAACACCGAGCAAATTAGTGGTAATTTTCACACATTTATTACACTACTTAACCGCGACATTCACATTTGTACCAACTAATCTTGAATACACGAATGGTGTTCACTTCTAAATCGAGTTGATTCGTTAAAACCCATCTTTTACCCAGCGATCCTTATAAACTTAGTAGCGCTCACCCACTGATACAACTTTACCGCTCGAGTTGTATCAAATAAAAATTAAGAGTTACGAGGCATTAATAACATTTCCCGCGACTCCCTGATCTAGCATCAGGTTAGTTAGCAACCTTCCATCCAAATAAAGGAATTTTACCAACCTAGTGGCTCCCCGATTTCGCATCGGGTTCGTCCACGTTTAACCCTCCTACGGCTCCCTGATTTCGCATCAGGTTCGTCCGTATCCTACAGCTCCCTGGTTTCGCACCAGGTTCGTCTGTAAGTCTACCAACCTCCGAACAGCTCCCTGGTTTCGCACCAGGTTCGTCTGTGAATAATCCAACCTCCTAACAGCTCCTCGACTTCGCGTCGAGTTCGTCTGTGAACATCATCCTAGTGACACCCTGATTTCGCATCGGGTTCGTTCACGACGTTTCACCCTCCTGCGGCTCCCTGATTTCAAATCAGGTTCGTCCGCGCTTGACTCCATTCCTAGAGGCTCCCTGATTTCGCATCAGGTTCGTCCTCGCCGTCAATAATCCAAGCGGCTCCCTGATTTCGCATCAGGTTCGTCCGCGCACCTTACTAACAAATTCGTTAACCATATTCCTTGGGAAATACCCTTCTCGCCGGCCTCTCGCGTTGCCGCAGCCCCGGCTCGTAACAAATTAAAAAATATAAATAATTTAAAAAAAATAAAAATAAATTTAAAAATTAAAAAAAAAATTATAAGAAAATTTAAAAAAAATTAAAATAAAAGAAAAAAAATTCAAAACATTTTTTGAAATAAAAAAATTATAATTTAAAAAAAATAAATATTTTAAAAAATTTAAAAAAAAATTTAAAAAATTAAAAAAAATTGTTTAAAAAATTAAAAAAAAAGTTTTAAGAAAATTTTCAAAAATTAAAAAAAAAATTAAAAAAAATTTTAAAAATTAAAAAAAAAAAAAAAAATTTAAAAAAAATTTTTAAAAAAATTTTAAAAATTAAAAAAAAAATTTAAAAATTTGTAAAAATTAAAAAAAAATTAAAAAACATTTTTGAAATAAAAAAATAATACTTTTAAAAAAATTTAGAAAAATTTTCAAAAATTAAAAAAAAATAAAAAAAATTTAAAATTAAAAAAATTAAAAAAATTAAAAAATATAGAAAAAAAAATAAAAAATAAATAAATTTTTTAATTTTCTTAAAAAATTGAAACAAATTTAAAAAAAAATTTAATTTTTTAAAAAATTTAAATAAAAATAAAGCAAAGAAATTTTTTAAAAAATTTAAAAAAATTTTAAAAAATTAAAAAATAATTTTTTAAAAAATTTTAAAAATTAAAATAATAATAAGAAAATTTAAAAAAAAAATAAAAAATTTAAAAAGTTAAAAAAATTAAAATAAAAGAAAAAAATTAAAAAACATTTTTTTAAATAAAAAAATTATAATTTTAAAAAAATTTTAAATAATTTTAAAAAATTAAAAAAATTTGTTTAAAAAATTATTTTTATTTTAAATTTTAAAAATAAATAAAATTTTTTTAAATTTTAAAAAATTTCTTTGCTTTATTTTATTTAAAAAAAATTAAAAAATTTTAAATTAAAAAATTAAAAATTTAAAAAATTAAAAAATATTTTAAAAATTTAATTTTTAAAATTTTAAAAATTTTTTTTTAAATTTGAAAATTTTCTAAATAATTAATTTTTTATTTAAAAAAAAAAATTTAAAAAAATTTTAAAAAATTAAAAAAAAAAATTTTTTAAAAATTTTAAAAATTTTTTAAAAATTAAAAAAAATATAAGAAAATTTAAAAAAAATTAAAAATTTGAAAACATTAAAAAAATTAAAAACATTTTTGAAATAAAAAAATAATACTTTTAAAAAAATTTAGAAAAATTTTCAAAAATTAAAAAAAATAAAAAAAAATTTAAAATTAAAAAAATTAAAAATTAAAAAATATAGAAAAAAATAAAAAATAAATAAATTTTTTAATTTTCTTAAAAAATTTAAAAAAATTAAAAAAAAATTTTTTAATTTTTTAAAAAATTTAAATAAAAATAAAGCAAAGAAATTTTTTAAAAATTAAAAAAAATTTTAAAAAATTAAAAAATAATTTTTTAAAAAATTTAAAAATTAAAAAATAATTTTTAAAAAATTTAAAAATTAAACAAAAATTATAAAAAAATT
>NW_027486329.1:0-23869 GCF_050908995.1 Andrena cerasifolii
ACTTCTCGCTCTTTGATTTGCTCTCCGGAGACGTTAGTTTGTGCCATCTCTTTCGACGGCATGTTCTCCTGTTACAAAGCCCAATTCTGTGGATTCTGAAAATTTCGCCAGATTTTGGCCAATATATCAGGAGAACATGAAGTGGAAAGAGGTATACTAAATTTCAGCTTCAAAGGCATCGCCTTAAAGTTGCAAATCAGAGGCGCAGGCCTTTCAAGAGGCGTTCGAAAATTGTGCGACTCTTCGTTAAACAGTCACTGTCTCGAAACATCTGCGCCACTTCTCGCTCATTGATTTGCCCTCCGGAGACGTTACTTTGTGCCATCTCTTTCGACGGCATGTTCTCCTGTTACAAAGCCCAATTCTGTGGATTCTGAAAATTTTCGTCAGATTTTGGCCAATAAATCAGGAGAACATGAAGTGGAAAGAGGTATACTAAATTTCAGCTTCAAAGGCATCGCCTTAAAGTTACAAATCAGAGGCGCAGGCCTTTCAAGAGGCGTTCGAAAATTCTGCGTGTCTTCGTTAAACAGTCACTGTCTCGAAACATCAGCGCCACTTCTCGCTCTTTGATTTGCTCTCCGGAGACATTACTTTGTTCCATCTCTTTCGACGGCATGTTCTCCTGTTACAAAGCCCAATTTTGTGCATTCTGAAAATTTTCGCCAGATTTTGGCCAATATATCAGGAGAACATGAAGTCAAAAGAGGTATACTAAATTTCAGCATCAATGGCATCGCCTTAAAGTTGCAAATCAGAGGCGCAGGCCTTTCAAGAGGCTTTCGAAAATTCTGCGTCTCTTCGTGAAACAGTCACTGTCTCGAAACACCTGCGCCACTTCTCGCTCTTTGATTTGCTCTCCGGAGACGTTACTTTGTGCCATCTCTTTCGACGGCATGTTCTCCTGTTACAAAGCCCAATGTTGTGCATTCTGAAAATTTTCGCTAGATTTTGGCCAATATATCAGGAGAACATGAAGTGGAAAGAGGTATACTAAATTTCAGCTTCAAAGGCATCGCTTTAAACTTGTAATTAAGAGGCGCAGGCCTTTCAAGAGGCGTTCGAAAATTCTGCGACTCTTCGTTAAACAGTCACTGTCTCGAAACATCAGCGCCACTTCTCGCTCATTGATTTGCCCTCCGGAGACGCTACTTTGTGCCATCTCTTTCGACGGCATGTTCTCCTTTTACAAAGCCCAATTCTGTGCATTCTGAAAATTTTCGCCAGATTTTGGCCAATATATCAGGAGAACATGAAGTGGAAAGAGGTATACTAAATTTCAGCTTCAAAGGCATCGCCTTAAACTTGTAATTAAGAGGCGCAGGCCTTTCAAGAGGCGTTCGAAAATTCTGCGTGTCTTCGTTAAATAGTCACTGTCTCGAAACATCAGCGCCACTTCTCGCTCTTTGATTTGCTCTCCGGAGACATTACTTTGTTCCATCTCTTTCGACGGCATGTTCTCCTGTTACAAAGCCCAATTTTGTGCATTCTGAAAATTTTCGCCAGATTTTGGCCAATATATCAGGAGAACATGAAGTCAAAAGAGGTATACTAAATTTCAGCTTCAATGGCATCGCCTTAAAGTTGCAAATCAGAGGCGCAGGCCTTCCAAGAGGCTTTCGAAAATTCTGCGTCTCTTCGTGAAACAGTCACTGTCTCGAAACACCTGCGCCACTTCTCGCTCTTTGATTTGCTCTCCGGAGACGTTACTTTGTGCCATCTCTTTCGACGGCATGTTCTCCTGTTACAAAGCCCAATGTTGTGCATTCTGAAAATTTTCGCTAGATTTTGGCCAATATATCAGGAGAACATGAAGTGGAAAGAGGTATACTAAATTTCAGCTTCAAAGGCATCGCTTTAAACTTGTAATTAAGAGGCGCAGGCCTTTCAAGAGGCGTTCGAAAATTCTGCGACTCTTCGTTAAACAGTCACTGTCTCGAAACATCAGCGCCACTTCTCGCTCATTGATTTGCCCTCCGGAGACGTTACTTTGTGCCATCTCTTTCGACGGCATGTTCTCCTGTTACAAAGCCCAATTCTGTGCATTCTGAAAATTTTCGCCAGATTTTGGCCAATATATCAGGAGAACATGAAGTGGAAAGAGGTATACTAAATTTCAGCTTCAAAGGCATCGCCTTAAACTTGTAATTAAGAGGCGCAGGCCTTTCAAGAGGCGTTCGAAAATTCTGCGTCTCTTCGTTAAACAGTCACTGTCTCGAAACACCTGCGCCACTTCTCGCTCTTTGATTTGCTCTCCGGAGACGTTACTTTGTGCCATCTCTTTCGACGGCATGTTCTCCTGTTACAAAGCCCAATGTTGTGCATTCTGAAAATTTTCGCTAGATTTTGGCCAATATATCAGGAGAACATGAAGTGGAAAGAGGTATACTAAATTTCAGCTTCAAAGGCATCGCCTTAAAGTTGCAATTAAGAGGCGCAGGCCTTTCAAGAGGCTTTCGAAAATTCTGCGTCTCTTCGTGAAACAGTCACTGTCTCGAAACATCTGCGCCACTTCTCGCTCTTTGATTTGCTCTCCGGAGACGTTACTTTGTGCCATCTCTTTCGACGGCATGTTCTCCTGTTACAAAGCCCAATGTTGTGCATTCTGAAAATTTTCGCTAGATTTTGGCCAATATATCAGGAGAACATGAAGTGGAAAGAGGTATACTAAATTTCAGCTTCAAAGGCATCGCCTTAAAGTTGCAATTAAGAGGCGCAGGCCTTTCAAGAGGCTTTCGAAAATTCTGCGTCTCTTCGTGAAACAGTCACTGTCTCGAAACATCTGCGCCACTTCTCGCTCTTTGATTTGTTATCCGGAGACATTACTTTGTCCCATCTCTTTCGACGGCATGTTCTCCTGTTACAAAGCCCAATTTTGTGCATTCTGAAAATTTTCGCTAGATTTTGGCCAATATATCAGGAGAACATGAAGTGGAAAGATGTATACTAGATTTCAGCTTCAAAGGCATCGCTTAAAAGTATCAAATCAGAGGCGCGGTCCATTCAAGAGGCGTTCGAAAATTGTGCGACTCTTCGTTAAACAGTCACTGTCTCGAAACATCTGCGCCACTTCTCGCTCTTTCATTTGCTCTCCGGAGACGTTACTTTGTGCCATCTCTTTCGACGGCATGTTCTCCTGTTACAAAGCCCAATTCTGTGGATTCTGAAAATTTCGCCAGATTTTGGCCAATATATCAGGAGAACATGAAGTGGAAAGAGGTATACTACATTTCAGCTTCAAAGGCATCGCCTTAAAGTTGCAAATCAGAGGCGCAGGCCTTTCAAGAGGCGTTCGAAAATTCTGCGTCTCTTCGTTAAACAGTCACTGTCTCGAAACATCTGCGCCACTTGTCGCTCTTTGATTTGCTCTCCGGAGACGTTACTTTGTGCCATCTCTTTCGACGGCATGTTCTCCTGTTACAAAGCCCAATTTTGTGCATTCTGATAATTTTCGCCAGATTTTGGCCAATATATCAGGAGAACATGAAGTGGAAAGAGGTATACTACATTTCAGCTTCAAAGGCATCGCCTTAAACTTGTAATTAAGAGGCGCAGGCCTTTCAAGAGGCGTTCGAAAATTCTGCGTCTCTTCGTTAAACAGTCACTGTCTCGAAGCACCTGCGCCACTTCTCGCTCTTTGATTTGCTCTCCGGAGACGTTACTTTGTGCCATCTCTTTCGACGGCATGTTCTCCTGTTACAAAGCCCAATTCTGTGGATTCTGAAAATTTCGCCAGATTTTGGCCAATATATCAGGAGAACATGAAGTGGAAAGAGGTATACTAGATTTCAGCTTCAAAGGCATCGCTTAAAAGTATCAAATCAGAGGCGCAGGCCTTTCAAGAGGCGTTCGAAAATTGTGCGACTCTTCGTTAAACAGTCACTGTCTCGAAACATCTGCGCCACTTCTCGCTCATTGATTTGCCCTCCGGAGACGTTACTTTGTGCCATCTCTTTCGACGGCATGTTCTCCTGTTACAAAGCCCAATTCTGTGCATTCTGAAAATTTTCGCCAGATTTTGGCCAATATATCAGGAACACATGAAGTCAAAAGAGGTATACTAAATTTCAGCTTCAAAGGCATCGCCTTAAAGTTGCAAATAGGAGGCGCAGGCCTTTCAAGAGGCGTTCGAAAATTCTGCGTCTCTTCGTTAATCAGTCACTGTCTCGAAACATCTGCGCCACATCTCTCTCTTTGATTTGCTCTCCGGATACGTTACTTTGTGCCATCTCTTTCGACGGCATGTTCTCCTGTTACAAATCCCAATTTTGTGCATTCTGAAAATTTTTGCTACATTTTGGCCAATATATCAGGAGAACATGAAGTGGAAAGTGGTATACTAAATTTCAACTTCAAAGGCATCGCTTAAAAGTATCAAATCAGAGGCGCAGGCCTTTCAAGAGGCGTTCGAAAATTCTGCGTCTCTTCGTTAAACAGTCACTGTCTCGAAACACCTGCGCCACTTCTCGCTCTTTGATTTGCTCTCCGGAGACGTTACTTTGTGCCATCTCTTTCGACGGCATGTTCTCCTGTTACAAAGCCCAATGTTGTGCATTCTGAAAATTTTCGCTAGATTTTGGCCAATATATCAGGAGAACATGAAGTGGAAAGAGGTATACTAAATTTCAGCTTCAAAGGCATCGCCTTAAAGTTGCAATTAAGAGGCGCAGGCCTTTCACGAGGCTTTCGAAAATTCTGCGTCTCTTCGTGAAACAGTCACTGTCTCGAAACATCTGCGCCACTTCTCGCTCTTTGATTTGCTCTCCGGAGACGTTACTTTGTGCCATCTCTTTCGACGGCATGTTCTCCTGTTACAAAGCACAATTCTGTGGATTCTGAAAATTTTCGCCAGATTTTGGCCAATATATCAGGAGAACATGAAGTGGAAAGAGATATACTAAATTTCAGCTTGAAAGGCATCGCCTTAAAGTTGCAAATCAGAGGCGCAGGCCTTTCAAGAGGCGTTCGAAAATTCTGCGTCTCTTCGTTAAACAGTCACTGTCTCGAAACATCTGCGCCACTTGTCGCTCTTTGATTTGCTCTCCGGAGACGTTACTTTGTGCCATCTCTTTCGACGGCATGTTCTCCTGTTACAAAGCCCAATTTTGTGCATTCTGATAATTTTCGCCAGATTTTGGCCAATATATCAGGAGAACATGAAGTGGAAAGAGGTATACTACATTTCAGCTTCAAAGGCATCGCCTTAAACTTGTAATTAAGAGGCGCAGGCCTTTCAAGAGGCGTTCGAAAATTCTGCGTCTCTTCGTTAAACAGTCACTGTCTCGAAGCACCTGCGCCACTTCTCGCTCTTTGATTTGCTCTCCGGAGACGTTACTTTGTGCCATCTCTTTCGACGGCATGTTCTCCTGTTACAAAGCCCAATTCTGTGGATTCTGAAAATTTCGCCAGATTTTCGCCAATATATCAGGAGAACATGAAGTGGAAAGAGGTATACTAAATTTCAGCTTCAAAGGCATCGCCTTAAAGTTGCAAATCAGAGGCGCAGGCCTTTCAAGATGTGTTCGAAAATTCTGCGTGTCTTCGTTAAACAGTCACTGTCTCGAAACATCTGCGCCACTTCTCGCTCTTTGATTTGCTCTCCGGAGACGTTACTTTGTGCCATCTCTTTCGACGGCATGTTCTCCTGTTACAAAGCCCAATGTTGTGCATTCTGAAAATTTTCGCTAGATTTTGGCCAATAAATCAGGAGAACATGAAGTGGAAAGAGGTATACTAAATTTCAGCTTCAAAGGCATCGCCTTAAAGTTGCAATTAAGAGGCGCAGGCCTTTCAAGAGGCTTTCGAAAATTCTGCGTCTCTTCGTGAAACAGTCACTGTCTCGAAACACCTGCACCTCTTCTCGCTCTTTGATTTGCTCTCCGGAGACATTACTTTGTTCCATCTCTTTCGACGGCATGTTCTCCTGTTACAAAGCCCAATGTTGTGCATTCTGAAAATTTTCGCTAGATTTTGGCCAATATATCAGGAGAACATGAAGTGGAAAGAGGTATACTAAATTTCAGCTTCAAAGGCATCGCCTTAAAGTTGCAATTAAGAGGCGCAGGCCTTTCAAGAGGCTTTCGAAAATTCTGCGTGTCTTCGTTAAACAGTCACTGTCTCGAAACATCTGCGCCACTTCTCGCTCTTTGATTTGCTCTCCGGAGACGTTAGTTTGTGCCATCTCTTTCGACGGCATGTTCTCCTGTTACAAAGCCCAATTCTGTGGATTCTGAAAATTTCGCCAGATTTTGGCCAATATATCAGGAGAACATGAAGTGGAAAGAGGTATACTAAATTTCAGCTTCAAAGGCATCGCCTTAAAGTTGCAAATCAGAGGCGCAGGCCTTTCAAGAGGCGTTCGAAAATTGTGCGACTCTTCGTTAAACAGTCACTGTCTCGAAACATCTGCGCCACTTCTCGCTCATTGATTTGCCCTCCGGAGACGTTACTTTGTGCCATCTCTTTCGACGGCATGTTCTCCTGTTACAAAGCCCAATTCTGTGGATTCTGAAAATTTTCGTCAGATTTTGGCCAATAAATCAGGAGAACATGAAGTGGAAAGAGGTATACTAAATTTCAGCTTCAAAGGCATCGCCTTAAAGTTACAAATCAGAGGCGCAGGCCTTTCAAGAGGCGTTCGAAAATTCTGCGTGTCTTCGTTAAACAGTCACTGTCTCGAAACATCAGCGCCACTTCTCGCTCTTTGATTTGCTCTCCGGAGACATTACTTTGTTCCATCTCTTTCGACGGCATGTTCTCCTGTTACAAAGCCCAATTTTGTGCATTCTGAAAATTTTCGCCAGATTTTGGCCAATATATCAGGAGAACATGAAGTCAAAAGAGGTATACTAAATTTCAGCATCAATGGCATCGCCTTAAAGTTGCAAATCAGAGGCGCAGGCCTTTCAAGAGGCTTTCGAAAATTCTGCGTCTCTTCGTGAAACAGTCACTGTCTCGAAACACCTGCGCCACTTCTCGCTCTTTGATTTGCTCTCCGGAGACGTTACTTTGTGCCATCTCTTTCGACGGCATGTTCTCCTGTTACAAAGCCCAATGTTGTGCATTCTGAAAATTTTCGCTAGATTTTGGCCAATATATCAGGAGAACATGAAGTGGAAAGAGGTATACTAAATTTCAGCTTCAAAGGCATCGCTTTAAACTTGTAATTAAGAGGCGCAGGCCTTTCAAGAGGCGTTCGAAAATTCTGCGACTCTTCGTTAAACAGTCACTGTCTCGAAACATCAGCGCCACTTCTCGCTCATTGATTTGCCCTCCGGAGACGCTACTTTGTGCCATCTCTTTCGACGGCATGTTCTCCTTTTACAAAGCCCAATTCTGTGCATTCTGAAAATTTTCGCCAGATTTTGGCCAATATATCAGGAGAACATGAAGTGGAAAGAGGTATACTAAATTTCAGCTTCAAAGGCATCGCCTTAAACTTGTAATTAAGAGGCGCAGGCCTTTCAAGAGGCGTTCGAAAATTCTGCGTGTCTTCGTTAAATAGTCACTGTCTCGAAACATCAGCGCCACTTCTCGCTCTTTGATTTGCTCTCCGGAGACATTACTTTGTTCCATCTCTTTCGACGGCATGTTCTCCTGTTACAAAGCCCAATTTTGTGCATTCTGAAAATTTTCGCCAGATTTTGGCCAATATATCAGGAGAACATGAAGTCAAAAGAGGTATACTAAATTTCAGCTTCAATGGCATCGCCTTAAAGTTGCAAATCAGAGGCGCAGGCCTTCCAAGAGGCTTTCGAAAATTCTGCGTCTCTTCGTGAAACAGTCACTGTCTCGAAACACCTGCGCCACTTCTCGCTCTTTGATTTGCTCTCCGGAGACGTTACTTTGTGCCATCTCTTTCGACGGCATGTTCTCCTGTTACAAAGCCCAATGTTGTGCATTCTGAAAATTTTCGCTAGATTTTGGCCAATATATCAGGAGAACATGAAGTGGAAAGAGGTATACTAAATTTCAGCTTCAAAGGCATCGCTTTAAACTTGTAATTAAGAGGCGCAGGCCTTTCAAGAGGCGTTCGAAAATTCTGCGACTCTTCGTTAAACAGTCACTGTCTCGAAACATCAGCGCCACTTCTCGCTCATTGATTTGCCCTCCGGAGACGTTACTTTGTGCCATCTCTTTCGACGGCATGTTCTCCTGTTACAAAGCCCAATTCTGTGCATTCTGAAAATTTTCGCCAGATTTTGGCCAATATATCAGGAGAACATGAAGTGGAAAGAGGTATACTAAATTTCAGCTTCAAAGGCATCGCCTTAAACTTGTAATTAAGAGGCGCAGGCCTTTCAAGAGGCGTTCGAAAATTCTGCGTCTCTTCGTTAAACAGTCACTGTCTCGAAACACCTGCGCCACTTCTCGCTCTTTGATTTGCTCTCCGGAGACGTTACTTTGTGCCATCTCTTTCGACGGCATGTTCTCCTGTTACAAAGCCCAATGTTGTGCATTCTGAAAATTTTCGCTAGATTTTGGCCAATATATCAGGAGAACATGAAGTGGAAAGAGGTATACTAAATTTCAGCTTCAAAGGCATCGCCTTAAAGTTGCAATTAAGAGGCGCAGGCCTTTCAAGAGGCTTTCGAAAATTCTGCGTCTCTTCGTGAAACAGTCACTGTCTCGAAACATCTGCGCCACTTCTCGCTCTTTGATTTGCTCTCCGGAGACGTTACTTTGTGCCATCTCTTTCGACGGCATGTTCTCCTGTTACAAAGCCCAATGTTGTGCATTCTGAAAATTTTCGCTAGATTTTGGCCAATATATCAGGAGAACATGAAGTGGAAAGAGGTATACTAAATTTCAGCTTCAAAGGCATCGCCTTAAAGTTGCAATTAAGAGGCGCAGGCCTTTCAAGAGGCTTTCGAAAATTCTGCGTCTCTTCGTGAAACAGTCACTGTCTCGAAACATCTGCGCCACTTCTCGCTCTTTGATTTGTTATCCGGAGACATTACTTTGTCCCATCTCTTTCGACGGCATGTTCTCCTGTTACAAAGCCCAATTTTGTGCATTCTGAAAATTTTCGCTAGATTTTGGCCAATATATCAGGAGAACATGAAGTGGAAAGATGTATACTAGATTTCAGCTTCAAAGGCATCGCTTAAAAGTATCAAATCAGAGGCGCGGTCCATTCAAGAGGCGTTCGAAAATTGTGCGACTCTTCGTTAAACAGTCACTGTCTCGAAACATCTGCGCCACTTCTCGCTCTTTCATTTGCTCTCCGGAGACGTTACTTTGTGCCATCTCTTTCGACGGCATGTTCTCCTGTTACAAAGCCCAATTCTGTGGATTCTGAAAATTTCGCCAGATTTTGGCCAATATATCAGGAGAACATGAAGTGGAAAGAGGTATACTACATTTCAGCTTCAAAGGCATCGCCTTAAAGTTGCAAATCAGAGGCGCAGGCCTTTCAAGAGGCGTTCGAAAATTCTGCGTCTCTTCGTTAAACAGTCACTGTCTCGAAACATCTGCGCCACTTGTCGCTCTTTGATTTGCTCTCCGGAGACGTTACTTTGTGCCATCTCTTTCGACGGCATGTTCTCCTGTTACAAAGCCCAATTTTGTGCATTCTGATAATTTTCGCCAGATTTTGGCCAATATATCAGGAGAACATGAAGTGGAAAGAGGTATACTACATTTCAGCTTCAAAGGCATCGCCTTAAACTTGTAATTAAGAGGCGCAGGCCTTTCAAGAGGCGTTCGAAAATTCTGCGTCTCTTCGTTAAACAGTCACTGTCTCGAAGCACCTGCGCCACTTCTCGCTCTTTGATTTGCTCTCCGGAGACGTTACTTTGTGCCATCTCTTTCGACGGCATGTTCTCCTGTTACAAAGCCCAATTCTGTGGATTCTGAAAATTTCGCCAGATTTTGGCCAATATATCAGGAGAACATGAAGTGGAAAGAGGTATACTAGATTTCAGCTTCAAAGGCATCGCTTAAAAGTATCAAATCAGAGGCGCAGGCCTTTCAAGAGGCGTTCGAAAATTGTGCGACTCTTCGTTAAACAGTCACTGTCTCGAAACATCTGCGCCACTTCTCGCTCATTGATTTGCCCTCCGGAGACGTTACTTTGTGCCATCTCTTTCGACGGCATGTTCTCCTGTTACAAAGCCCAATTCTGTGCATTCTGAAAATTTTCGCCAGATTTTGGCCAATATATCAGGAACACATGAAGTCAAAAGAGGTATACTAAATTTCAGCTTCAAAGGCATCGCCTTAAAGTTGCAAATAGGAGGCGCAGGCCTTTCAAGAGGCGTTCGAAAATTCTGCGTCTCTTCGTTAATCAGTCACTGTCTCGAAACATCTGCGCCACATCTCTCTCTTTGATTTGCTCTCCGGATACGTTACTTTGTGCCATCTCTTTCGACGGCATGTTCTCCTGTTACAAATCCCAATTTTGTGCATTCTGAAAATTTTTGCTACATTTTGGCCAATATATCAGGAGAACATGAAGTGGAAAGTGGTATACTAAATTTCAACTTCAAAGGCATCGCTTAAAAGTATCAAATCAGAGGCGCAGGCCTTTCAAGAGGCGTTCGAAAATTCTGCGTCTCTTCGTTAAACAGTCACTGTCTCGAAACACCTGCGCCACTTCTCGCTCTTTGATTTGCTCTCCGGAGACGTTACTTTGTGCCATCTCTTTCGACGGCATGTTCTCCTGTTACAAAGCCCAATGTTGTGCATTCTGAAAATTTTCGCTAGATTTTGGCCAATATATCAGGAGAACATGAAGTGGAAAGAGGTATACTAAATTTCAGCTTCAAAGGCATCGCCTTAAAGTTGCAATTAAGAGGCGCAGGCCTTTCACGAGGCTTTCGAAAATTCTGCGTCTCTTCGTGAAACAGTCACTGTCTCGAAACATCTGCGCCACTTCTCGCTCTTTGATTTGCTCTCCGGAGACGTTACTTTGTGCCATCTCTTTCGACGGCATGTTCTCCTGTTACAAAGCACAATTCTGTGGATTCTGAAAATTTTCGCCAGATTTTGGCCAATATATCAGGAGAACATGAAGTGGAAAGAGATATACTAAATTTCAGCTTGAAAGGCATCGCCTTAAAGTTGCAAATCAGAGGCGCAGGCCTTTCAAGAGGCGTTCGAAAATTCTGCGTCTCTTCGTTAAACAGTCACTGTCTCGAAACATCTGCGCCACTTGTCGCTCTTTGATTTGCTCTCCGGAGACGTTACTTTGTGCCATCTCTTTCGACGGCATGTTCTCCTGTTACAAAGCCCAATTTTGTGCATTCTGATAATTTTCGCCAGATTTTGGCCAATATATCAGGAGAACATGAAGTGGAAAGAGGTATACTACATTTCAGCTTCAAAGGCATCGCCTTAAACTTGTAATTAAGAGGCGCAGGCCTTTCAAGAGGCGTTCGAAAATTCTGCGTCTCTTCGTTAAACAGTCACTGTCTCGAAGCACCTGCGCCACTTCTCGCTCTTTGATTTGCTCTCCGGAGACGTTACTTTGTGCCATCTCTTTCGACGGCATGTTCTCCTGTTACAAAGCCCAATTCTGTGGATTCTGAAAATTTCGCCAGATTTTCGCCAATATATCAGGAGAACATGAAGTGGAAAGAGGTATACTAAATTTCAGCTTCAAAGGCATCGCCTTAAAGTTGCAAATCAGAGGCGCAGGCCTTTCAAGATGTGTTCGAAAATTCTGCGTGTCTTCGTTAAACAGTCACTGTCTCGAAACATCTGCGCCACTTCTCGCTCTTTGATTTGCTCTCCGGAGACGTTACTTTGTGCCATCTCTTTCGACGGCATGTTCTCCTGTTACAAAGCCCAATGTTGTGCATTCTGAAAATTTTCGCTAGATTTTGGCCAATATATCAGGAGAACATGAAGTGGAAAGAGGTATACTAAATTTCAGCTTCAAAGGCATCGCCTTAAAGTTGCAATTAAGAGGCGCAGGCCTTTCAAGAGGCTTTCGAAAATTCTGCGTCTCTTCGTGAAACAGTCACTGTCTCGAAACACCTGCACCTCTTCTCGCTCTTTGATTTGCTCTCCGGAGACATTACTTTGTTCCATCTCTTTCGACGGCATGTTCTCCTGTTACAAAGCCCAATGTTGTGCATTCTGAAAATTTTCGCCAGATTTTGGCCAATATATCAGGAGAACATGAAGTGGGAAGAGATATACTAAATTTCAGCTTGAAAGGCATCGCCTTAAAGTTGCAAATCAGAGGCGCAGGCCTTTCAAGAGGCGTTCGAAAATTCTGCGTCTCTTCGTTAAACAGTCACTGTCTCGAAACATCTGCGCCACTTGTCGCTCTTTGATTTGCTCTCCGGAGACGTTACTTTGTGCCATCTCTTTCGACGGCATGTTCTCCTGTTACAAAGCCCAATTTTGTGCATTCTGATAATTTTCGCCAGATTTTGGCCAATATATCAGGAGAACATGAAGTGGAAAGAGGTATACTACATTTCAGCTTCAAAGGCATCGCCTTAAACTTGTAATTAAGAGGCGCAGGCCTTTCAAGAGGCGTTCGAAAATTCTGCGTCTCTTCGTTAAACAGTCACTGTCTCGAAGCACCTGCGCCACTTCTCGCTCTTTGATTTGCTCTCCGGAGACGTTACTTTGTGCCATCTCTTTCGACGGCATGTTCTCCTGTTACAAAGCCCAATTCTGTGGATTCTGAAAATTTCGCCAGATTTTGGCCAATATATCAGGAGAACATGAAGTGGAAAGAGGTATACTAAATTTCAGCTTCAAAGGCATCGCCTTAAAGTTGCAAATCAGAGGCGCAGGCCTTTCAAGAGGTGTTCGAAAATTCTGCGTGTCTTCGTTAAACAGTCACTGTCTCGAAACATCTGCGCCACTTCTCGCTCTTTGATTTGCTCTCCGGAGACGTTACTTTGTGCCATCTCTTTCGACGGCATGTTCTCCTGTTACAAAGCCCAATGTTGTGCATTCTGAAAATTTTCGCTAGATTTTGGCCAATATATCAGGAGAACATGAAGTGGAAAGAGGTATACTAAATTTCAGCTTCAAAGGCATCGCCTTAAAGTTGCAATTAAGAGGCGCAGGCCTTTCAAGAGGCTTTCGAAAATTCTGCGTCTCTTCGTGAAACAGTCACTGTCTCGAAACACCTGCACCTCTTCTCGCTCTTTGATTTGCTCTCCGGAGACATTACTTTGTTCCATCTCTTTCGACGGCATGTTCTCCTGTTACAAAGCCCAATTTTGTGCATTCTGAAAATTTTCGCTAGATTTTGGCCAATATATCAGGAGAACATGAAGTGGAAAGAGGTATACTAAATTTCAGCTTCAAAGGCATCGCTTAAAAGTATCAAATCAGAGGCGCAGGCCTTTCAAGAGGCGTTCGAAAATTGTGCGACTCTTCGTTAAACAGTCACTGTCTCGAAACATCTGCGCCACTTCTCGCTCATTGATTTGCCCTCCGGAGACGTTACTTTGTGCCATCTCTTTCGACGGCATGTTCTCCTGTTACAAAGCCCAATTCTGTGGATTCTGAAAATTTTCGTCAGATTTTGGCCAATAAATCAGGAGAACATGAAGTGGAAAGAGGTATACTAAATTTCAGCTTCAAAGGCATCGCCTTAAAGTTACAAATCAGAGGCGCAGGCCTTTCAAGAGGCGTTCGAAAATTCTGCGTGTCTTCGTTAAACAGTCACTGTCTCGAAACATCAGCGCCACTTCTCGCTCTTTGATTTGCTCTCCGGAGACATTACTTTGTTCCATCTCTTTCGACGGCATGTTCTCTTGTTACAAAGCCCAATTTTGTGCATTCTGAAAATTTTCGCCAGATTTTGGCCAATATATCAGGAGAACATGAAGTCAAAAGAGGTATACTAAATTTCAGCTTCAATGGCATCGCCTTAAAGTTGCAAATCAGAGGCGCAGGCCTTTCAAGAGGCTTTCGAAAATTCTGCGTCTCTTCGTGAAACAGTCACTGTCTCGAAACACCTGCGCCACTTCTCGCTCTTTGATTTGCTCTCCGGAGACGTTACTTTGTGCCATCTCTTTCGACGGCATGTTCTCCTGTTACAAAGCCCAATGTTGTGCATTCTGAAAATTTTCGCTAGATTTTGGCCAATATATCAGGAGAACATGAAGTGGAAAGAGGTATACTAAATTTCAGCTTCAAAGGCATCGCTTTAAACTTGTAATTAAGAGGCGCAGGCCTTTCAAGAGGCGTTCGAAAATTCTGCGACTCTTCATTAAACAGTCACTGTCTCGAAACATCAGCGCCACTTCTCGCTCATTGATTTGCCCTCCGGAGACGCTACTTTGTGCCATCTCTTTCGACGGCATGTTCTCCTTTTACAAAGCCCAATTCTGTGCATTCTGAAAATTTTCGCCAGATTTTGGCCAATATATCAGGAGAACATGAAGTGGAAAGAGGTATACTAAATTTCAGCTTCAAAGGCATCGCCTTAAACTTGTAATTAAGAGGCGCAGGCCTTTCAAGAGGCGTTCGAAAATTCTGCGTCTCTTCGTTAAACAGTCACTGTCTCGAAACACCTGCGCCACTTCTCGCTCTTTGATTTGCTCTCCGGAGACGTTACTTTGTGCCATCTCTTTCGACGGCATGTTCTCCTGTTACAAAGCCCAATGTTGTGCATTCTGAAAATTTTCGCTAGATTTTGGCCAATATATCAGGAGAACATGAAGTGGAAAGAGGTATACTAAATTTCAGCTTCAAAGGCATCGCTTAAAAGTATCAAATCAGAGGCGCAGGCCTTTCAAGAGGCGTTCGAAAATTGTGCGACTCTTCGTTAAACAGTCACTGTCTCGAAACATCTGCGCCACTTCTCGCTCATTGATTTGCCCTCCGGAGACGTTACTTTGTGCCATCTCTTTCGACGGCATGTTCTCCTGTTACAAAGCCCAATTCTGTGGATTCTGAAATTTTTCGCCAGATTTTGGCCAATATATCAGGAGAACATGAAGTGGAAAGAGGTATACTAAATTTCAGCTTCAAAGGCATCGCCTTAAAGTTGCAAATCAGAGGCGCAGGCTTTTCAAGAGGCTTTCGAAAATTCTGCGTCTCTTCGTGAAACAGTCACTGTCTCGAAACATCTGCGCCACTTCTCGCTCTTTGATTTGCTCTCCGGAGACATTACTTTGTTCCATCTCTTTCGACGGCATGTTCTCCTGTTACAAAGCCCAATTTTGCGTATTCTCGAAATTTTCGCCAGATTTTGGCCAATAAATCACGAGAAAATGAAGTTGAAAGAGGTATACTAAATTTCAGCTTCAAAGGCATCGCCTTAAAGTTGCAAATAAGAGGCGCAGGCCTTTCAAGAGGCGTTCGAAAATTCTGCGTGTCTTCGTTAAACAGTCACAGTCTCGAAACACCTGCGCCACTTCTCGCTCTTTGATTTGCTCTCCGGAGACATTACTTTGTCCCATCTCTTTCGACGGCATGTTCTCCTGTTACAAAGCCCAATGTTGTGCATTCTGAAAATTTTCGCTAGATTTTGGCCAATATATCAGGAGAACATGAAGTGGAAAGAGGTATACTAAATTTCAGCTTCAAAGGCATCGCCTTAAAGTTGCAATTAAGAGGCGCAGGCCTTTCAAGAGGCTTTCGAAAATTCTGCGTCTCTTCGTGAAACAGTCACTGTCTCGAAACATCTGCGCCACTTCTCGCTCTTTGATTTGCTCTCCGGAGACGTTACTTTGTGCCATCTCTTTCGACGGCATGTTCTCCTGTTACAAAGCACAATTCTGTGGATTCTGAAAATTTTCGCCAGATTTTGGCCAATATATCAGGAGAACATGAAGTGGGAAGAGATATACTAAATTTCAGCTTGAAAGGCATCGCCTTAAAGTTGCAAATCAGAGGCGCAGGCCTTTCAAGAGGCGTTCGAAAATTCTGCGTCTCTTCGTTAAACAGTCACTGTCTCGAAACATCTGCGCCACTTGTCGCTCTTTGATTTGCTCTCCGGAGACGTTACTTTGTGCCATCTCTTTCGACGGCATGTTCTCCTGTTACAAAGCCCAATTTTGTGCATTCTGATAATTTTCGCCAGATTTTGGCCAATATATCAGGAGAACATGAAGTGGAAAGAGGTATACTACATTTCAGCTTCAAAGGCATCGCCTTAAACTTGTAATTAAGAGGCGCAGGCCTTTCAAGAGGCGTTCGAAAATTCTGCGTCTCTTCGTTAAACAGTCACTGTCTCGAAGCACCTGCGCCACTTCTCGCTCTTTGATTTGCTCTCCGGAGACGTTACTTTGTGCCATCTCTTTCGACGGCATGTTCTCCTGTTACAAAGCCCAATTCTGTGGATTCTGAAAATTTCGCCAGATTTTGGCCAATATATCAGGAGAACATGAAGTGGAAAGAGGTATACTAAATTTCAGCTTCAAAGGCATCGCCTTAAAGTTGCAAATCAGAGGCGCAGGCCTTTCAAGAGGTGTTCGAAAATTCTGCGTGTCTTCGTTAAACAGTCACTGTCTCGAAACATCTGCGCCACTTCTCGCTCTTTGATTTGCTCTCCGGAGACGTTACTTTGTGCCATCTCTTTCGACGGCATGTTCTCCTGTTACAAAGCCCAATGTTGTGCATTCTGAAAATTTTCGCTAGATTTTGGCCAATATATCAGGAGAACATGAAGTGGAAAGAGGTATACTAAATTTCAGCTTCAAAGGCATCGCCTTAAAGTTGCAATTAAGAGGCGCAGGCCTTTCAAGAGGCTTTCGAAAATTCTGCGTCTCTTCGTGAAACAGTCACTGTCTCGAAACACCTGCACCTCTTCTCGCTCTTTGATTTGCTCTCCGGAGACATTACTTTGTTCCATCTCTTTCGACGGCATGTTCTCCTGTTACAAAGCCCAATTTTGTGCATTCTGAAAATTTTCGCTAGATTTTGGCCAATATATCAGGAGAACATGAAGTGGAAAGAGGTATACTAAATTTCAGCTTCAAAGGCATCGCTTAAAAGTATCAAATCAGAGGCGCAGGCCTTTCAAGAGGCGTTCGAAAATTGTGCGACTCTTCGTTAAACAGTCACTGTCTCGAAACATCTGCGCCACTTCTCGCTCATTGATTTGCCCTCCGGAGACGTTACTTTGTGCCATCTCTTTCGACGGCATGTTCTCCTGTTACAAAGCCCAATTCTGTGGATTCTGAAAATTTTCGTCAGATTTTGGCCAATAAATCAGGAGAACATGAAGTGGAAAGAGGTATACTAAATTTCAGCTTCAAAGGCATCGCCTTAAAGTTACAAATCAGAGGCGCAGGCCTTTCAAGAGGCGTTCGAAAATTCTGCGTGTCTTCGTTAAACAGTCACTGTCTCGAAACATCAGCGCCACTTCTCGCTCTTTGATTTGCTCTCCGGAGACATTACTTTGTTCCATCTCTTTCGACGGCATGTTCTCTTGTTACAAAGCCCAATTTTGTGCATTCTGAAAATTTTCGCCAGATTTTGGCCAATATATCAGGAGAACATGAAGTCAAAAGAGGTATACTAAATTTCAGCTTCAATGGCATCGCCTTAAAGTTGCAAATCAGAGGCGCAGGCCTTTCAAGAGGCTTTCGAAAATTCTGCGTCTCTTCGTGAAACAGTCACTGTCTCGAAACACCTGCGCCACTTCTCGCTCTTTGATTTGCTCTCCGGAGACGTTACTTTGTGCCATCTCTTTCGACGGCATGTTCTCCTGTTACAAAGCCCAATGTTGTGCATTCTGAAAATTTTCGCTAGATTTTGGCCAATATATCAGGAGAACATGAAGTGGAAAGAGGTATACTAAATTTCAGCTTCAAAGGCATCGCTTTAAACTTGTAATTAAGAGGCGCAGGCCTTTCAAGAGGCGTTCGAAAATTCTGCGACTCTTCGTTAAACAGTCACTGTCTCGAAACATCAGCGCCACTTCTCGCTCATTGATTTGCCCTCCGGAGACGCTACTTTGTGCCATCTCTTTCGACGGCATGTTCTCCTTTTACAAAGCCCAATTCTGTGCATTCTGAAAATTTTCGCCAGATTTTGGCCAATATATCAGGAGAACATGAAGTGGAAAGAGGTATACTAAATTTCAGCTTCAAAGGCATCGCCTTAAACTTGTAATTAAGAGGCGCAGGCCTTTCAAGAGGCGTTCGAAAATTCTGCGTCTCTTCGTTAAACAGTCACTGTCTCGAAACACCTGCGCCACTTCTCGCTCTTTGATTTGCTCTCCGGAGACGTTACTTTGTGCCATCTCTTTCGACGGCATGTTCTCCTGTTACAAAGCCCAATGTTGTGCATTCTGAAAATTTTCGCTAGATTTTGGCCAATATATCAGGAGAACATGAAGTGGAAAGAGGTATACTAAATTTCAGCTTCAAAGGCATCGCTTAAAAGTATCAAATCAGAGGCGCAGGCCTTTCAAGAGGCGTTCGAAAATTGTGCGACTCTTCGTTAAACAGTCACTGTCTCGAAACATCTGCGCCACTTCTCGCTCATTGATTTGCCCTCCGGAGACGTTACTTTGTGCCATCTCTTTCGACGGCATGTTCTCCTGTTACAAAGCCCAATTCTGTGGATTCTGAAATTTTTCGCCAGATTTTGGCCAATATATCAGGAGAACATGAAGTGGAAAGAGGTATACTAAATTTCAGCTTCAAAGGCATCGCCTTAAAGTTGCAAATCAGAGGCGCAGGCTTTTCAAGAGGCTTTCGAAAATTCTGCGTCTCTTCGTGAAACAGTCACTGTCTCGAAACATCTGCGCCACTTCTCGCTCTTTGATTTGCTCTCCGGAGACATTACTTTGTTCCATCTCTTTCGACGGCATGTTCTCCTGTTACAAAGCCCAATTTTGCGTATTCTCGAAATTTTCGCCAGATTTTGGCCAATAAATCACGAGAAAATGAAGTTGAAAGAGGTATACTAAATTTCAGCTTCAAAGGCATCGCCTTAAAGTTGCAAATAAGAGGCGCAGGCCTTTCAAGAGGCGTTCGAAAATTCTGCGTGTCTTCGTTAAACAGTCACAGTCTCGAAACACCTGCGCCACTTCTCGCTCTTTGATTTGCTCTCCGGAGACATTACTTTGTCCCATCTCTTTCGACGGCATGTTCTCCTGTTACAAAGCCCAATTTTGTGCATTCTGAAAATTTTCGCTAGATTTTGGCCAATATATCAGGAGAACATGAAGTGGAAAGATGTATACTAGATTTCAGCTTCAAAGGCATCGCTTAAAAGTATCAAATCAGAGGCGCGGTCCATTCAAGAGGCGTTCGAAAATTGTGCGACTCTTCGTTAAACAGTCACTGTCTCGAAACATCTGCGCCACTTCTCGCTCTTTCATTTGCTCTCCGGAGACGTTACTTTGTGCCATCTCTTTCGACGGCATGTTCTCCTGTTACAAAGCCCAATTCTGTGGATTCTGAAAATTTCGCCAGATTTTGGCCAATATATCAGGAGAACATGAAGTGGAAAGAGGTATACTACATTTCAGCTTCAAAGGCATCGCCTTAAAGTTGCAAATCAGAGGCGCAGGCCTTTCAAGAGGCGTTCGAAAATTCTGCGTCTCTTCGTTAAACAGTCACTGTCTCGAAACATCTGCGCCACTTGTCGCTCTTTGATTTGCTCTCCGGAGACGTTACTTTGTGCCATCTCTTTCGACGGCATGTTCTCCTGTTACAAAGCCCAATTTTGTGCATTCTGATAATTTTCGCCAGATTTTGGCCAATATATCAGGAGAACATGAAGTGGAAAGAGGTATACTACATTTCAGCTTCAAAGGCATCGCCTTAAACTTGTAATTAAGAGGCGCAGGCCTTTCAAGAGGCGTTCGAAAATTCTGCGTCTCTTCGTTAAACAGTCACTGTCTCGAAGCACCTGCGCCACTTCTCGCTCTTTGATTTGCTCTCCGGAGACGTTACTTTGTGCCATCTCTTTCGACGGCATGTTCTCCTGTTACAAAGCCCAATTCTGTGGATTCTGAAAATTTCGCCAGATTTTGGCCAATATATCAGGAGAACATGAAGTGGAAAGAGGTATACCAGATTTCAGCTTCAAAGGCATCGCTTAAAAGTATCAAATCAGAGGCGCAGGCCTTTCAAGAGGCGTTCGAAAATTGTGCGACTCTTCGTTAAACAGTCACTGTCTCGAAACATCTGCGCCACTTCTCGCTCATTGATTTGCCCTCCGGAGACGTTACTTTGTGCCATCTCTTTCGACGGCATGTTCTCCTGTTACAAAGCCCAATTCTGTGCATTCTGAAAATTTTCGCCAGATTTTGGCCAATATATCAGGAGAACATGAAGTCAAAAGAGGTATACTAAATTTCAGCTTCAAAGGCATCGCCTTAAAGTTGCAAATAGGAGGCGCAGGCCTTTCAAGAGGCGTTCGAAAATTCTGCGTCTCTTCGTTAATCAGTCACTGTCTCGAAACATCTGCGCCACATCTCTCTCTTTGATTTGCTCTCCGGATACGTTACTTTGTGCCATCTCTTTCGACGGCATGTTCTCCTGTTACAAATCCCAATTTTGTGCATTCTGAAAATTTTTGCTACATTTTGGCCAATATATCAGGAGAACATGAAGTGGAAAGTGGTATACTAAATTTCAACTTCAAAGGCATCGCTTAAAAGTATCAAATCAGAGGCGCAGGCCTTTCAAGAGGCGTTCGAAAATTGTGCGACTCTTCGTTAAACAGTCACTGTCTCGAAACATCTGCGCCACTTCTCGCTCATTGATTTGCTCTCCGGAGACATTACTTTGTTCCATCTCTTTCGACGGCATGTTCTCCTGTTACAAAGCCCAATGTTGTGCATTCTGAAAATTTTCGCTAGATTTTGGCCAATATATCAGGAGAACATGAAGTGGAAAGAGGTATACTAAATTTCAGCTTCAAAGGCATCGCCTTAAAGTTGCAATTAAGAGGCGCAGGCCTTTCAAGAGGCTTTCGAAAATTCTGCGTCTCTTCGTGAAACAGTCACTATCTCGAAACATCTGCGCCACTTCTCGCTCTTTGATTTGCTCTCCGGAGACGTTACTTTGTGCCATCTCTTTCGACGGCATGTTCTCCTGTTACAAAGCACAATTCTGTGGATTCTGAAAATTTTCGCCAGATTTTGGCCAATATATCAGGAGAACATGAAGTGGAAAGAGATATACTAAATTTCAGCTTGAAAGGCATCGCCTTAAAGTTGCAAATCAGAGGCGCAGGCCTTTCAAGAGGCGTTCGAAAATTCTGCGTCTCTTCGTTAAACAGTCACTGTCTCGAAACATCTGCGCCACTTGTCGCTCTTTGATTTGCTCTCCGGAGACGTTACTTTGTGCCATCTCTTTCGACGGCATGTTCTCCTGTTACAAAGCCCAATTTTGTGCATTCTGATAATTTTCGCCAGATTTTGGCCAATATATCAGGAGAACATGAAGTGGAAAGAGGTATACTACATTTCAGCTTCAAAGGCATCGCCTTAAACTTGTAATTAAGAGGCGCAGGCCTTTCAAGAGGCGTTCGAAAATTCTGCGTCTCTTCGTTAAACAGTCACTGTCTCGAAGCACCTGCGCCACTTCTCGCTCTTTGATTTGCTCTCCGGAGACGTTACTTTGTGCCATCTCTTTCGACGGCATGTTCTCCTGTTACAAAGCCCAATTCTGTGGATTCTGAAAATTTCGCCAGATTTTGGCCAATATATCAGGAGAACATGAAGTGGAAAGAGGTATACTAAATTTCAGCTTCAAAGGCATCGCCTTAAAGTTGCAAATCAGAGGCGCAGGCCTTTCAAGAGGTGTTCGAAAATTCTGCGTGTCTTCGTTAAACAGTCACTGTCTCGAAACATCTGCGCCACTTCTCGCTCTTTGATTTGCTCTCCGGAGACGTTACTTTGTGCCATCTCTTTCGACGGCATGTTCTCCTGTTACAAAGCCCAATGTTGTGCATTCTGAAAATTTTCGCTAGATTTTGGCCAATATATCAGGAGAGCATGAAGTGGAAAGAGGTATACTAAATTTCAGCTTCAAAGGCATCGCCTTAAAGTTGCAATTAAGAGGCGCAGGCCTTTCAAGAGGCTTTCGAAAATTCTGCGTCTCTTCGTGAAACAGTCACTGTCTCGAAACACCTGCACCTCTTCTCGCTCTTTGATTTGCTCTCCGGAGACATTACTTTGTTCCATCTCTTTCGACGGCATGTTCTCCTGTTACAAAGCCCAATTTTGTGCATTCTGAAAATTTTCGCTAGATTTTGGCCAATATATCAGGAGAACATGAAGTGGAAAGAGGTATACTAAATTTCAACTTCAAAGGCATCGCTTAAAAGTATCAAATCAGAGGCGCAGGCCTTTCAAGAGGCGTTCGAAAATTGTGCGACTCTTCGTTAAACAGTCACTGTCTCGAAACATCTGCGCCACTTCTCGCTCATTGATTTGCCCTCCGGAGACGTTACTTTGTGCCATCTCTTTCGACGGCATGTTCTCCTGTTACAAAGCCCAATTCTGTGGATTCTGAAAATTTTCGTCAGATTTTGGCCAATAAATCAGGAGAACATGAAGTGGAAAGAGGTATACTAAATTTCAGCTTCAAAGGCATCGCCTTAAAGTTACAAATCAGAGGCGCAGGCCTTTCAAGAGGCGTTCGAAAATTCTGCGTGTCTTCGTTAAACAGTCACTGTCTCGAAACATCAGCGCCACTTCTCGCTCTTTGATTTGCTCTCCGGAGACATTACTTTGTTCCATCTCTTTCGACGGCATGTTCTCTTGTTACAAAGCCCAATTTTGTGCATTCTGAAAATTTTCGCCAGATTTTGGCCAATATATCAGGAGAACATGAAGTCAAAAGAGGTATACTAAATTTCAGCTTCAATGGCATCGCCTTAAAGTTGCAAATCAGAGGCGCAGGCCTTTCAAGAGGCTTTCGAAAATTCTGCGTCTCTTCGTGAAACAGTCACTGTCTCGAAACACCTGCGCCACTTCTCGCTCATTGATTTGCCCTCCGGAGACGCTACTTTGTGCCATCTCTTTCGACGGCATGTTCTCCTTTTACAAAGCCCAATTCTGTGCATTCTGAAAATTTTCGCTAGATTTTGGCCAATATATCAGGAGAACATGAAGTGGAAAGAGGTATACTAAATTTCAGCTTCAAAGGCATCGCCTTAAACTTGTAATTAAGAGGCGCAGGCCTTTCAAGAGGCGTTCGAAAATTCTGCGTCTCTTCGTGAAACAGTCACTGTCTCGAAACACCTGCGCCACTTCTCGCTCTTTGATTTGCTCTCCGGAGACATTACTTTGTTCCATCTCTTTCGACGGCATGTTCTCCTGTTACAAAGCCCAATTTTGCGTATTCTCGAAATTTTCGCCAGATTTTGGCCAATAAATCACGAGAAAATGAAGTTGAAAGAGGTATACTAAATTTCAGCTTCAAAGGCATCGCCTTAAAGTTGCAAATAAGAGGCGCAGGCCTTTCAAGAGGCGTTCGAAAATTCTGCGTGTCTTCGTTAAACAGTCACAGTCTCGAAACACCTGCGCCACTTCTCGCTCTTTGATTTGCTCTCCGGAGACATTACTTTGTCCCATCTCTTTCGACGGCATGTTCTCCTGTTACAAAGCCCAATTTTGTGCATTCTGAAAATTTTCGCTAGATTTTGGCCAATATATCAGGAGAACATGAAGTGGAAAGTGGTATACTAAATTTCAACTTCAAAGGCATCGCTTAAAAGTATCAAATCAGAGGCGCGAGCCTTTCAAGAGGCGTTCGAAAATGGTGCGACTCTTCGTTAAACAGTCACTGTCTCGAAACATCTGCGTCACTTCTCGATCATTGATTTGCCCTCCGGAGACGTTACTTTGTGCCATCTCTTTCGACGGCATGTTCTCCTGTTACAAAGCCCAATTTTGTGCATTCTGAAAATTTTCGCCAGATTTTGGCCAATAAATCACGAGAAAATGAAGTGGAAAGATGTATACTAGATTTCA
>NW_027486330.1:0-23859 GCF_050908995.1 Andrena cerasifolii
GTCGGTCAGTCGGTCAGTCGGTCAGTCGGTCAGTCGGTCAGTCGGTCAGTCGGTCAGTCGGTCAGTCGGTCAGTCGGTCAGTCGGTCAGTCGGTCAGTCGGTCAGTCGGTCAGTCGGTCAGTCGGTCAGTCGGTCAGTCGGTCAGTCGGTCAGTCGGTCAGTCGGTCAGTCGGTCAGTCGGTCAGTCGGTCAGTCGGTCAGTCGGTCAGTCGGTCAGTCGGTCAGTCGGTCAGTCGGTCAGTCGGTCAGTCGGTCAGTCGGTCAGTCGGTCAGTCGGTCAGTCGGTCAGTCGGTCAGTCGGTCAGTCGGTCAGTCGGTCAGTCGGTCAGTCGGTCAGTCGGTCAGTCGGTCAGTCGGTCAGTCGGTCAGTCGGTCAGTCGGTCAGTCGGTCAGTCGGTCAGTCGGTCAGTCGGTCAGTCGGTCAGTCGGTCAGTCGGTCAGTCGGTCAGTCGGTCAGTCGGTCAGTCGGTCAGTCGGTCAGTCGGTCAGTCGGTCAGTCGGTCAGTCGGTCAGTCGGTCAGTCGGTCAGTCGGTCAGTCGGTCAGTCGGTCAGTCGGTCAGTCGGTCAGTCGGTCAGTCCGTCAGTCAGTCAGTCAGTCAGTCAGTCAGTCAGTCAGTCAGTCAGTCAGTCAGTCAGTCAGTCAGTCAGTCAGTCAGTCAGTCAGTCAGTCAGTCAGTCAGTCAGTCAGTCAGTCAGTCAGTCAGTCAGTCAGTCAGTCAGTCAGTCAGTCAGTCAGTCAGTCAGTCAGTCAGTCAGTCAGTCAGTCAGTCAGTCAGTCAGTCAGTCAGTCAGTCAGTCAGTCAGTCAGTCAGTCAGTCAGTCAGTCAGTCAGTCAGTCAGTCAGTCAGTCAGTCAGTCAGTCAGTCAGTCAGTCAGTCAGTCAGTCAGTCAGTCAGTCAGTCAGTCAGTCAGTCAGTCAGTCAGTCAGTCAGTCAGTCAGTCAGTCAGTCAGTCAGTCAGTCAGTCAGTCAGTCAGTCAGTCAGTCAGTCAGTCAGTCAGTCAGTCAGTCAGTCAGTCAGTCAGTCAGTCAGTCAGTCAGTCAGTCAGTCAGTCAGTCAGTCAGTCAGTCAGTCAGTCAGTCAGTCAGTCAGTCAGTCAGTCAGTCAGTCAGTCAGTCAGTCAGTCAGTCAGTCAGTCAGTCAGTCAGTCAGTCAGTCAGTCAGTCAGTCAGTCAGTCAGTCAGTCAGTCAGTCAGTCAGTCAGTCAGTCAGTCAGTCAGTCAGTCAGTCAGTCAGTCAGTCAGTCAGTCAGTCAGTCAGTCAGTCAGTCAGTCAGTCAGTCAGTCAGTCAGTCAGTCAGTCAGTCAGTCAGTCAGTCAGTCAGTCAGTCAGTCAGTCAGTCAGTCAGTCAGTCAGTCAGTCAGTCAGTCAGTCAGTCAGTCAGTCAGTCAGTCAGTCAGTCAGTCAGTCAGTCAGTCAGTCAGTCAGTCAGTCAGTCAGTCAGTCAGTCAGTCAGTCAGTCAGTCAGTCAGTCAGTCAGTCAGTCAGTCAGTCAGTCAGTCAGTCAGTCAGTCAGTCAGTCAGTCAGTCAGTCAGTCAGTCAGTCAGTCAGTCAGTCAGTCAGTCAGTCAGTCAGTCAGTCAGTCAGTCAGTCAGTCAGTCAGTCAGTCAGTCAGTCAGTCAGTCAGTCAGTCAGTCAGTCAGTCAGTCAGTCGGTCAGTCGGTCAGTCGGTCAGTCGGTCAGTCGGTCAGTCGGTCAGTCGGTCAGTCGGTCAGTCGGTCAGTCGGTCAGTCGGTCAGTCGGTCAGTCGGTCAGTCGGTCAGTCGGTCAGTCGGTCAGTCGGTCAGTCGGTCAGTCGGTCAGTCGGTCAGTCGGTCAGTCGGTCAGTCGGTCAGTCGGTCAGTCGGTCAGTCGGTCAGTCGGTCAGTCGGTCAGTCGGTCAGTCGGTCAGTCGGTCAGTCGGTCAGTCGGTCAGTCGGTCAGTCGGTCAGTCGGTCAGTCGGTCAGTCGGTCAGTCGGTCAGTCGGTCAGTCGGTCAGTCGGTCAGTCGGTCAGTCGGTCAGTCGGTCAGTCGGTCAGTCGGTCAGTCGGTCAGTCGGTCAGTCGGTCAGTCGGTCAGTCGGTCAGTCGGTCAGTCGGTCAGTCGGTCAGTCGGTCAGTCGGTCAGTCGGTCAGTCGGTCAGTCGGTCAGTCGGTCAGTCGGTCAGTCGGTCAGTCCGTCAGTCAGTCAGTCCGTCAGTCAGTCAGTCAGTCAGTCAGTCAGTCAGTCAGTCAGTCAGTCAGTCAGTCAGTCAGTCAGTCAGTCAGTCAGTCAGTCAGTCAGTCAGTCAGTCAGTCAGTCAGTCAGTCAGTCAGTCAGTCAGTCAGTCAGTCAGTCAGTCAGTCAGTCAGTCAGTCAGTCAGTCAGTCAGTCAGTCAGTCAGTCAGTCAGTCAGTCAGTCAGTCAGTCAGTCAGTCAGTCAGTCAGTCAGTCAGTCAGTCAGTCAGTCAGTCAGTCAGTCAGTCGGTCAGTCGGTCAGTCGGTCAGTCCGTCGGTCCGTCAGTCCGTCAGTCCGTCAGTCCGCCAGTCCGTCAGTCCGTCAGTCCGTCAGTCCGTCAGTCCGTCAGCTCTCAGCGTTACGGCGTCGATTTCCTCGAAACGTTTGCGCCGGTTGCCCGGCTTGATTCTTTTCGTCTGCTAATGGCTTTGGCCGCCAAGTTCAACCTCAGGGTGTCGCAGCTGGACGTCGAGACGGCGTACTTAAATGGGAAAATGGACGCTGAAATCCACATGGAGCCGCCTGACATGTTGGAGAGGATGCTCCGGACCATGATCGAGAGGGAGACTGACGATTCAATCCTGAGGCGAGCACAATCCATGCTCCAGAAGGTCAAGAGAACCGACATAGCATGCAGACTCAACAAGGCGCTATACGGCCTGCGCCAGGCGGGTCGACAATGGCACGCTGAGTTGGATGGCGTGCTGCGGGGCGTCGGGCTGACTCCTACGAACGCCGACTCTTGCGTTTATGTAGACCGGGGGAAGCTGACCTTCGTTCTCATCTATGTCGATGACATTTTGGTCTTCACAAACGACTTGCGGAGAGAGGGACAAATCAAGAAGAGGCTTGCCGAGTCTTTCAAACTGAAAGATCTCGGACCGGCGGAGCTCTGCCTGGGCTTCGAAATTCGACGCGATGGAACCAACATCCACCTTTCTCAACGGGGCTACATCCGTGCCATTCTGGAGCGTTTCGGGATGCGGGACTGCAAATTCATCGACACTCCACTTGCTGTCGGCGCCAAGTTGTCGAGAAATCTGGACGACGGGGGAAACGCCGAGGGTCCCTACCCCTTCAGGGAGTTGGTTGGTGCCCTGATGTACGCTGCCACGGGAACGCGGCCTGACATTGCGCACGCGGTTAGTGCGCTTAGTCGGTTCAATTCCTGCTACAAGAAAGAGCACTGGGGGGCTGCCAAACGTGTGCTCCGATACCTCCGGAGAACCTTGGACCATGAGCTGGTTTTCGGAAGGGACGATCAGCCGCTGCAGGGTTTCGTTGACGCTGACTGGGGGAATTGCCCTATCGACAGGCGCTCCTACACCGGGTCGGCGTTCATCCTCGGTGGCGCTGCCGTGGCGTGGAGGTCACGCAAGCAGCCAACGGTCGCCCTCTCGTCGACGGAGGCGGAATACATGGCGATCAGCGATGCCGCCAGGGACGCCATACACCTGATCGTTTTTCTCCGGGAGCTCGGATACCCAGACCTCGCCGAGGTGGTCCTCTACAACGACAACCGTGGCGCTGGGCTGCTTGCGAAAAATCCTGTTTTTCACTCAAAGACGAAGCATATCGATATTCGTCATCATTATATTCGTATTGCATTACAGAAATATCCCATCAGGCTCGAGTACATGCCTACGGAAAGGATGATCGCTGACGTTCTCACCAAAGGATTGCCGAGGACGAAACACGCCGAATGCACTTCGAAGCTCGGACTACGTTCTCGGAATCTTCCCCCCGACGCATGTTGAGGGGGAGTGTTGGAGATAGAGCAACATGCATTGCGGACGCACCTGCAGTCGTGGAAACGCTGCCTTGCTGTCGACCGACAGCGCCCTCTGGTTCGATCAACTAACCATTCTGTCGCGACACGCGTGTACTGTGCGCTCCATCGTTTTACCTCTTGTATTGGAATTTCTAACATTATATACGTTTAAAGCAAACACGCGTACTTCTCTCCTCACCCGACCTGCCTAACTCTAACAAATAAAAGAGAAAAAATTGGGAAATAAATAGAGAAAAAATAGGTAAATAAATAGAGAAAAAATAGGTAAATTATATAGAAAAAAATAGGTGTATAAGTAGAGATAAATAGATAAATAAACCAAAGGAAAAAAGGTAAATAAAAAATAGGTAAATAAATTAGAGGAAAAAATAGGTAAATAAACAGAGAAAAATAGGTAATGAAGTAGAGAAAACAAAGTAGGTAAATAAATACAGAAAAAAGAGGTAAATAAACTAGAGAAAAAATAGGTGTATAAATAGAGAAAAATAGCATATTAAAAAAACAGGTAAATAAATAGAGGGAAAAAAGGTAAATAAATAGAGAAAACAAAGCAGGTAAATAAATAGAGAAAAAATAGGTAAATAAATTAGAGAAAAAAATAGTAAATAAATTAGAGAAAAAAATAGATAAAGAAATAGTGAAAAATAGGTAATGAAGTAGAGAATACAAAGGAGGTAAATAAATACAGAAAATAGGTAAATAAATAGACAAAAATAGGTAAATAATTTAGAGAAGAAAATAGGCAAATAAATAGAGAGAAATAGGTAATGAAGTACAGAAAACAAAGTAGGTAAATAAATACAGAAAAAAGAGGTAAATAACTAGAGAAAAAATAGTTAAGTAAATAGAGAAAACAAAAGAGGTAAATAAATAGAGAAAAATAGGTAAATAAATTAGAGAAAAAAATAGATAAATAAATTAGAGGAAAAAATAGGTAAATAAACAGAGAAAAAATTTGTAAATAAATTAGAGAAAAAAATAGATAAATCAATAGTGAAAAATAGGTAATGAAGTAGAGAATACAAAGGAGGTAAATAAATACAGAAAAAAGAGGTAAGTAACTAGAGAAAAAATAGGTAAATAAATAGAGAAAAAATAGGTAAATATAATAGAGAAAAAGTTGCCAAATAAACAGAGAAAAAATAGGTAAATAAATTACAGAAAAAAATAGATAAAGAAATAGTGAAAAATAGGTAATGAAGTAGAGAATACAAATGAGGTAAATAAAAACAGAAAATAGGTAAATAAATAGAGAAAAATAGGTACATAATTTAGAGAAAAAAATAGGCAAATAAATAGAGAAAAATAGGTAATGAAGTAGAGAAAACAAAGTAGGTAAATAAATACAGAAAAAAGAGGTAAATAACTAGAGAAAAAATAGTTAAGTAGATAGAGAAAACAAAAGAGGTAAATAAATAGAGAAAAAATAGGTAAATTATCTAGAGAAAAATAGGTAAATAAATATAGAAAACAAAAGAGGTAAATAAATATAGAAAAATAGGAAAATAAATAGAGAAAAATAGGTAAATTATATAGAAAAAAATAGGTGTATAAGTAGAGATAAATAGGTAAATAAACCAAAGGAAAAAAGGTAAATAAAAAATAGGTAAATAAATTAGAGGAAAAAATAGGTAAATAAACAGAGAAAAATAGGTAATGAAGTAGAGAAAACAAAGTAGGTAAATAAATACAGAAAAATAGATAAATAAATAGAGAAAAATAGGTAAATAAATTAGAGAAAAAAATAGATTAATAAATTAGAGGAAAAAATAGGTAAATAAACAAAGAAAAAATTTGTAAATAAATTAGAGAAAAAAATAGATAAAGAAATAGTGAAAAATAGGTAATGAAGTAGAGAATACAAACGAGGTAAATAAATACAGAAAATAGGTAAATAAATAGACAAAAATAGGTAAATAATTTAGAGAAAAAAATAGGCAAATAAATAGAGAAAAATAGGTAATGAAGTAGAGAAAATATAGGTGTATAAATTAGAGAAAGAAAGAGGTAAATAAATAGAAAAAAGTAAATGAATAGACAAAAATAGGTAAATAATTTAGAGAAGAAAATAGGCAAATAAATAGAGAAAAATAGGTAATGAAGTACAGAAAACAAAGTAGGTAAATAAATACAGAAAAAATAGATAAATAAATAGAGAAAAATAGGTAAATAAATTAGAGAAAAAAATAGATTAATAAATTAGAGGAAAAAATAGGTAAATAAACAAAGAAAAAATTTGTAAATAAATTAGAGAAAAAAATAGATAAAGAAATAGTGAAAAATAGGTGATGAAGTAGAGAATACAAACGAGGTAAATAAATACAGAAAATAGGTAAATAAATAGACAAAAATAGGTAAATAATTTAGAGAAAAAAATAGGCAAATAAATAGAGAAAAATAGGTAATGAAGTACAGAAAACAAAGTAGGTAAATAAATACAGAAAAAATAGATAAATAAATAGAGAAAAATAGGTAAATAAATTAGAGAAAAAAATAGATAAATAAATTAGAGGAAAAAATAGGTAAATAAACTAAGAAAAAATTTGTAAATAAATTAGAGAAGAAAATAGGCAAATAAATAGAGAAAAATAGGTAATGAAGTACAGAAAACAAAGTAGGTAAATAAATACAGAAAAAATGGATAATTAAATAGAGAAAAATAGGTAAATAAATTAGAGAAAAAATAGATAAATCAATAGTGAAAAATAGGTAATGAAGTAGAGAATACAAAGGAGGTAAATAAATACAGAAAAAATAGATAAATAAATAGAGAAAAAGTAGGTAAATAAAGAGAGAAAACAAAAGAGGTAAATAACTAGAGAAAAAATTGGTAAATAAATAGAGGATAAAAAGAGGTAACTAAATAGAGAAAAATAGGTAAATAAATAGAGAAAAAATAGGTAAATAAATAGAGAAAAAAGAGGTAAATAGGTAGAGAAAAAATAGGTAAATTATCTAGAGAAACAATAGGTGTATAAATATAGAAAAGTAGCTAAATAAATCAAAGAAAAAAAGGTAAATAAAAAAATAGGTAAATAAACTAGAGAAAAAAATAGGTAAATAAATTAGAGAAAAAATAGGTAAATTATCCAGAGAAAAAATAGGTGTATAAATATAGATAAATAGCTACATAAATCAAAGAAAAAAAGGTAAATAAATAAATAGGTAAATAAATTAAAGGAAAAAATAGGTAAATAAACAGAGAAAAAATAGGAAAATAAATGAGAGAAAATATAGGTAAATGACTAGAGAAACAATAGGTAAATAAATAGAGAAAAATAGGTAAATTAGGTAGAGAAAAAACAGGTGTATAAATAGAGAAAAATAGGTAAATAAATAGATAAAAAATAGGTAAATAAATCAAAGAAAAAAAGGTAAATAAAAAATAGGTAAATAAATTAAAGGGAAAAATAGGTAAATAAACAGAGAAAAAATACGTAAATAAAAGAGAGAGAGAAATAGGTAAATATATAGAGAAAAATAGGAAAATAAATAGAGAAAACAAAAGAGGTAAATAATGTTGGAGATAGAGCAACATGCATTGCGGACGCACCTGCAGTCGTGGAAACGCTGCCTTGCTGTCGACCGACAGCGCCCTCTGGTTCGATCAACTAACCATTCTGTCGCGACACGCGTGTACTGTGCGCTCCATCGTTTTACCTCTTGTATTGGAATTTCTAACATTATATACGTTTAAAGCAAACACGCGTACTTCTCTCCTCACCCGACCTGCCTAACTCTAACAGGTTATGGGCCCAGGTATCGCGAGAGAGGAAGTCAAGTAAATATTCGCCGCGAGTTTAACCGCCGACGAGGCACGTGGCCACGCGATCGCGAGCGAACGACGCAGTCGATTTCGGTTCCGTTGTGCCGCTCAGTGTCGGGCACACACCAGTGTGTACGGCGAAAATCGGCGAGCGCCTGCTAGCGCAGTGAACGATAAATATTGCGAAAAGCGTGTTTTCGTGGTTTCGTGTATCGTGTGTTCGACGCGTGACGACACCGCCAATTTTTTTTTTGGTGAAGACGATTGCTAAAACGTGCGAACGATTTACAAATGGCGACTACTACCGTCAATTCGACGCGCATCGAGCTTCTGACAAAGGAGAACTACGACACATGGCGAATCCAAGTCGAGGCAATTTTAATCAAGAACGATGCGTGGCAATACGTCGCCGGTGACGTTCCGAAACCTGTCGTGACCGGCAGCAACAACGAACTTGCCGCAACGAGGGCCGCGCTCGAAAAATGGACGACAGAGGACCGCAAGGCGAAATCCGATCTAATCCTGTCCATGAGCCCTTCGCAGCTCAGACATCTTCGAAATTGTGAAACATCCAAAGAAGTGTGGGACAAACTGAAATCGGTTTACGCATCCCAAGGACCTATGAGGAAAGCTACACTTCTGGAACAATTGCTGTCCAAAAAGATGCTCGAGGGTGACGACGTCAGAGATCATCTGTCTAAATTCATGGACGTCGTCGACAAACTGGGGGCCATGGAAATCGAAATCAACGGCGACTTGCTTTCTGTGATGTTACTCCACAGCCTGCCAAATAGCTTCGATAATTTCTGCTGCGCGATCAAATCTCGCGATACTTTGCCGGACATCGAGGCATTGATGATCAAAATCATCGAGGAGCATGACGGCAAAGTGCATAGGGCGGCTGAGACAAGTGCAAGCGCCATGTTCGTGAAGCGGAATCGTGGCAAAGCTAAATCGGATGGCGCCACCAGCGTCAGCCGACAAGACGACGACAATGCTGCCTCGAGCGGATCAAGAATAAAGTGCAACTACTGCAAGAAAAAGGGGCACAAGGCTGCGGACTGTTTTAAACGAAAAAGGGACACGCACAGTACAAAGAAGGACACACAAAGTGCCAAGAAGGACACACAAAGTGCCAACGTTGCAAATGACTCTTATTTTGCGGGTGAACTCTCTTGTGCGGAACAAAACGCGAAAATCTCCGCGAACCACGCATGCAATTCCGTGATCGACCAAAAGTGGTGCATCGACAGCGGATGCACGTCGCATTTGTGCAAGGATCCGGGACTTTTTACGCAATCACACACAACCGACAAGGGTGTAAGATTGGCTAACGACGCGACCGCGAAAGTGACAGCCAAGGGTGATGTGCGTATAATTGCTTCGAACGGTAAACATGACAGACAGAAAATAGTCGACAAAGGCTACGAAGTTTTATTCACTAAAAAGCGTGCCTACGTAAATGATGCCAACGGGGACCTTCGACTGATTGCTGACCGCGAGGGCGATTTGTTCTGCCTGCGCGAGGGACGCGAGGAGACGTGTGCGGTTTCCAGCCATGCGCAGGGAAGCTCCAGGGAATGGCACCAGCGGCTCGGCCACCTGAACTGGAGCGACATGTCACTGATGCGACGAAAGGCATCCGCGACCGGATTGAACTTCAGGACTGACGACGTCCTGCCCTTCTGTGATGTCTGCGCGCTCGGTAAGATTTCTCGCGTTCCTTTCTCCAAGCGCGAAAAAGCCTCATCAGTCCTGCTCGAAATAGTCCATGCGGACGTGTGTGGACCCATGCCAACGATTTCGTCAGGGGGAGCTCGATACTTTTTGACGTTTACTGACGACCACAGTCGTTGGACGGCGGTTTACTTTCTCAAACAAAAATCGGAGGTAACCTCAAAGTTCTTGGAGTACAAGAACAACGTAGAAACACAAACCGGTACGAAGATAAAGGCTCTCCAGTCGGACAATGGAGGAGAGTTCTGCAATTCGGAGATGGACAATATCCTGAAGAATGCTGGAATTCAGCGCAGACTAACCGCGCCGTACACGCCGCAGCAGAACGGCGTCGCGGAGCGCAAGAACAGAACGCTGGTCGAAACTGCCCGCTGCATGCTCGATGAATCGGGACTACCCAAGTCATTTTGGGCCGAAGCAGTCGCGTCAGCAAACCATGTGAGGAATCGCTGTGTGACGAAAATACTGGGAACCAGGACCCCCTACGAGATGTGGAACGGGAGACGTCCGGATTTAAACCACTTGCAGACGTTTGGTGTCAAGACGTTTGTCCTAGACAAGACTCCCGGCAAGAATAAACTCTTGCCAAAGGGGATCACGGGAGCTCTCGTCGGATACTCCGATACTTCAAAAGCGTATCGAGTTTGGGCACCGTCGCAGCGGAGGGTCCTAGTGACGCGGGACGTCAAATTCTCCACCGAATTCCTTTTAAAAGGGGGAACTCGGGAGTCAGCTCTCAGAGAGTGTGGCGAACCACCAGCTGTTTCAGATAGTTCGGACGACTCCGAGGTGCGCGAAACGGAGATCGGTCCCAGTAACAAGCCAAAACCTGCGGACCGGCAAGAAACTGAGGGACAGCTCAACCCCCCGATTGTGCACGGTGAAGTTCCACCGATCAACGTCGAGATGCGCGGCGATGGTGCGCCGCAACCTGCGCCGCCCACAGAACCGGAGGCTGTCGACCATCCGATGCGACGGGGCCCTGGGAGGCCGCGCAAGGTCATGACCGGCCGACCAGGCCGACCGAAGAAGGAGCACAACATGGTGCCCATTGCCGACATTGCGGCACACGAGCCAGAGGACCTGGATGACTCCAGCGATGAGGACTCTTCGACGTGGGAGGACGCTGAGTTGGCGATGTCCGCCATCGAGATCCCGTATCACCAGGCCATTACGGGGCCCGAGAAGGCTGAATGGCACGACGCGATCTACGCAGAAATCAAGAGTCTCATCATCAACGACACTTTCGACATTGTACCGAGACCCAAGGACGGTAAGATCATCAAGTGCCGCACGGTATTGAGAAATAAATACACCGCTAGCGGAGATTTGGATAGAAGAAAGGCGCGAGTTGTCGCGAAAGGTTACACTCAGCGTTACGGCGTCGATTTCCTCGAAACGTTTGCGCCGGTTGCCCGGCTTGATTCTTTTCGTCTGCTAATGGCTTTGGCCGCCAAGTTCAACCTCAGGGTGTCGCAGCTGGACGTCGAGACGGCGTACTTAAATGGGAAAATGGACGCTGAAATCCACATGGAGCCGCCTGACATGTTGGAGAGGATGCTCCGGACCATGATCGAGAGGGAGACTGACGATTCAATCCTGAGGCGAGCACAATCCATGCTCCAGAAGGTCAAGAGAACCGACATAGCATGCAGACTCAACAAGGCGCTATACGGCCTGCGCCAGGCGGGTCGACAATGGCACGCTGAGTTGGATGGCGTGCTGCGGGGCGTCGGGCTGACTCCTACGAACGCCGACTCTTGCGTTTATGTAGACCGGGGGAAGCTGACCTTCGTTCTCATCTATGTCGATGACATTTTGGTCTTCACAAACGACTTGCGGAGAGAGGGACAAATCAAGAAGAGGCTTGCCGAGTCTTTCAAACTGAAAGATCTCGGACCGGCGGAGCTCTGCCTGGGCTTCGAAATTCGACGCGATGGAACCAACATCCACCTTTCTCAACGGGGCTACATCCGTGCCATTCTGGAGCGTTTCGGGATGCGGGACTGCAAATTCATCGACACTCCACTTGCTGTCGGCGCCAAGTTGTCGAGAAATCTGGACGACGGGGGAAACGCCGAGGGTCCCTACCCCTTCAGGGAGTTGGTTGGTGCCCTGATGTACGCTGCCACGGGAACGCGGCCTGACATTGCGCACGCGGTTAGTGCGCTTAGTCGGTTCAATTCCTGCTACAAGAAAGAGCACTGGGGGGCTGCCAAACGTGTGCTCCGATACCTCCGGAGAACCTTGGACCATGAGCTGGTTTTCGGAAGGGACGATCAGCCGCTGCAGGGTTTCGTTGACGCTGACTGGGGGAATTGCCCTATCGACAGGCGCTCCTACACCGGGTCGGCGTTCATCCTCGGTGGCGCTGCCGTGGCGTGGAGGTCACGCAAGCAGCCAACGGTCGCCCTCTCGTCGACGGAGGCGGAATACATGGCGATCAGCGATGCCGCCAGGGACGCCATACACCTGATCGTTTTTCTCCGGGAGCTCGGATACCCAGACCTCGCCGAGGTGGTCCTCTACAACGACAACCGTGGCGCTGGGCTGCTTGCGAAAAATCCTGTTTTTCACTCAAAGACGAAGCATATCGATATTCGTCATCATTATATTCGTATTGCATTACAGAAATATCCCATCAGGCTCGAGTACATGCCTACGGAAAGGATGATCGCTGACGTTCTCACCAAAGGATTGCCGAGGACGAAACACGCCGAATGCACTTCGAAGCTCGGACTACGTTCTCGGAATCTTCCCCCCGACGCATGTTGAGGGGGAGTGTTGGAGATAGAGCAACATGCATTGCGGACGCACCTGCAGTCGTGGAAACGCTGCCTTGCTGTCGACCGACAGCGCCCTCTGGTTCGATCAACTAACCATTCTGTCGCGACACGCGTGTACTGTGCGCTCCATCGTTTTACCTCTTGTATTGGAATTTCTAACATTATATACGTTTAAAGCAAACACGCGTACTTCTCTCCTCACCCGACCTGCCTAACTCTAACAAATAAAAGAGAAAAAATTGGGAAATAAATAGAGAAAAAATAGGTAAATAAATAGAGAAAAAATAGGTAAATTATCTAGAGAAAAATAGGTAAATAAATATAGAAAACAAAAGAGGTAAATAAATATAGAAAAATAGGAAAATAAATAGAGAAAAATAGGTAAATTATATAGAAAAAAATAGGTGTATAAGTAGAGATAAATAGATAAATAAACCAAAGGAAAAAAGGTAAATAAAAAATAGGTAAATAAATTAGAGGAAAAAATAGGTAAATAAACAGAGAAAAATAGGTAATGAAGTAGAGAAAACAAAGTAGGTAAATAAATACAGAAAAAAGAGGTAAATAAACTAGAGAAAAAATAGGTGTATAAATAGAGAAAAATAGCATATTAAAAAAACAGGTAAATAAATAGAGGGAAAAAAGGTAAATAAATAGAGAAAACAAAGCAGGTAAATAAATAGAGAAAAAATAGGTAAATAAATTAGAGAAAAAAATAGTAAATAAATTAGAGAAAAAAATAGATAAAGAAATAGTGAAAAATAGGTAATGAAGTAGAGAATACAAAGGAGGTAAATAAATACAGAAAATAGGTAAATAAATAGACAAAAATAGGTAAATAATTTAGAGAAGAAAATAGGCAAATAAATAGAGAGAAATAGGTAATGAAGTACAGAAAACAAAGTAGGTAAATAAATACAGAAAAAAGAGGTAAATAACTAGAGAAAAAATAGTTAAGTAAATAGAGAAAACAAAAGAGGTAAGTAAATAGAGAAAAATAGGTAAATAAATTAGAGAAAAAAATAGATAAATAAATTAGAGGAAAAAATAGGTAAATAAACAGAGAAAAAATTTGTAAATAAATTAGAGAAAAAAATAGATAAATCAATAGTGAAAAATAGGTAATGAAGTAGAGAATACAAAGGAGGTAAATAAATACAGAAAAAAGAGGTAAGTAACTAGAGAAAAAATAGGTAAATAAATAGAGAAAAAATAGGTAAATATAATAGAGAAAAAGTTGCTAAATAAACAGAGAAAAAATAGGTAAATAAATTACAGAAAAAAATAGATAAAGAAATAGTGAAAAATAGGTAATGAAGTAGAGAATACAAATGAGGTAAATAAAAACAGAAAATAGGTAAATAAATAGAGAAAAATAGGTACATAATTTAGAGAAAAAAATAGGCAAATAAATAGAGAAAAATAGGTAATGAAGTAGAGAAAACAAAGTAGGTAAATAAATACAGAAAAAAGAGGTAAATAACTAGAGAAAAAATAGTTAAGTAGATAGAGAAAACAAAAGAGGTAAATAAATAGAGAAAAAATAGGTAAATTATCTAGAGAAAAATAGGTAAATAAATATAGAAAACAAAAGAGGTAAATAAATATAGAAAAATAGGAAAATAAATAGAGAAAAATAGGTAAATTATATGGAAAAAAATAGGTGTATAAGTAGAGATAAATAGGTAAATAAACCAAAGGAAAAAAGGTAAATAAAAAATAGGTAAATAAATTAGAGGAAAAAATAGGTAAATAAACAGAGAAAAATAGGTAATGAAGTAGAGAAAACAAAGTAGGTAAATAAATACAGAAAAAATAGATAAATAAATAGAGAAAAATAGGTAAATAAATTAGAGAAAAAAATAGATTAATAAATTAGAGGAAAAAATAGGTAAATAAACAAAGAAAAAATTTGTAAATAAATTAGAGAAAAAAATAGATAAAGAAATAGTGAAAAATAGGTAATGAAGTAGAGAATACAAACGAGGTAAATAAATACAGAAAATAGGTAAATAAATAGACAAAAATAGGTAAATAATTTAGAGAAAAAAATAGGCAAATAAATAGAGAAAAATAGGTAATGAAGTAGAGAAAATATAGGTGTATAAATTAGAGAAAGAAAGAGGTAAATAAATAGAAAAAAGTAAATGAATAGACAAAAATAGGTAAATAATTTAGAGAAGAAAATAGGCAAATAAATAGAGAAAAATAGGTAATGAAGTACAGAAAACAAAGTAGGTAAATAAATACAGAAAAAATAGATAAATAAATAGAGAAAAATAGGTAAATAAATTAGAGAAAAAAATAGATTAATAAATTAGAGGAAAAAATAGGTAAATAAACAAAGAAAAAATTTGTAAATAAATTAGAGAAAAAAATAGATAAAGAAATAGTGAAAAATAGGTGATGAAGTAGAGAATACAAACGAGGTAAATAAATACAGAAAATAGGTAAATAAATAGACAAAAATAGGTAAATAATTTAGAGAAAAAAATAGGCAAATAAATAGAGAAAAATAGGTAATGAAGTACAGAAAACAAAGTAGGTAAATAAATACAGAAAAAATACATAAATAAATAGAGAAAAATAGGTAAATAAATTAGAGAAAAAAATAGATAAATAAATTAGAGGAAAAAATAGGTAAATAAACTAAGAAAAAATTTGTAAATAAATTAGAGAAGAAAATAGGCAAATAAATAGAGAAAAATAGGTAATGAAGTACAGAAAACAAAGTAGGTAAATAAATACAGAAAAAATGGATAATTAAATAGAGAAAAATAGGTAAATAAATTAGAGAAAAAAATAGATAAATCAATAGTGAAAAATAGGTAATGAAGTAGAGAATACAAAGGAGGTAAATAAATACAGAAAAAATAGATAAATAAATAGAGAAAAATAGGTAAATAAATTAGAGAAAAAAATAGATAAATAAATTAGAGGAAAATATAGGTAAATAAACAGAGAAAAAAATTGTAAATAAATTAGAGAAAAAAATAGATAAATCAATAGTGAAAAATAGGTAATGAAGTAGAGAATACAAAGGAGGTAAATAAATACAGAAAAAAGAGGTAAGTAACTAGAGAAAAAATAGGTAAATAAATAGAGAAAAAGTAGGTAAATATAATAGAGAAAAAGTAGCTAAATAAACAGAGAAAAAATAGGTAAATAAATAGAGAAAAATAGGTAATGAAGTAGAGAAAACAAAATAGGTAAATAAATACAGAAAAAAGAGGTAAATAACTAGAGAAAAAATAGGTAAATAAATAGAGAAAAAGTAGGTAAATATAATAGAGAAAAAGTAGGTAAATAAAGAGAGAAAACAAAAGAGGTAAATAACTAGAGAAAAAATTGGTAAATAAATAGAGGATAAAAAGAGGTAACTAAATAGAGAAAAATAGGTAAATAAATAGAGAAAAAATAGGTAAATAAATAGAGAAAAAAGAGGTAAATAGGTAGAGAAAAAATAGGTAAATTATCTAGAGAAACAATAGGTGTATAAATATAGAAAAGTAGCTAAATAAATCAAAGAAAAAAAGGTAAATAAAAAAATAGGTAAATAAACTAGAGAAAAAAATAGGTAAATAAATTAGAGAAAAAATAGGTAAATTATCCAGAGAAAAAATAGGTGTATAAATATAGATAAATAGCTACATAAATCAAAGAAAAAAAGGTAAATAAATAAATAGGTAAATAAATTAAAGGAAAAAATAGGTAAATAAACAGAGAAAAAATAGGAAAATAAATGAGAGAAAATATAGGTAAATGACTAGAGAAACAATAGGTAAATAAATAGAGAAAAATAGGTAAATTAGGTAGAGAAAAAACAGGTGTATAAATAGAGAAAAATAGGTAAATAAATAGATAAAAAATAGGTAAATAAATCAAAGAAAAAAAGGTAAATAAAAAATAGGTAAATAAATTAAAGGGAAAAATAGGTAAATAAACAGAGAAAAAATACGTAAATAAAAGAGAGAGAGAAATAGGTAAATATATAGAGAAAAATAGGAAAATAAATAGAGAAAACAAAAGAGGTAAATAATGTTGGAGATAGAGCAACATGCATTGCGGACGCACCTGCAGTCGTGGAAACGCTGCCTTGCTGTCGACCGACAGCGCCCTCTGGTTCGATCAACTAACCATTCTGTCGCGACACGCGTGTACTGTGCGCTCCATCGTTTTACCTCTTGTATTGGAATTTCTAACATTATATACGTTTAAAGCAAACACGCGTACTTCTCTCCTCACCCGACCTGCCTAACTCTAACAGGTTATGGGCCCAGGTATCGCGAGAGAGGAAGTCAAGTAAATATTCGCCGCGAGTTTAACCGCCGACGAGGCACGTGGCCACGCGATCGCGAGCGAACGACGCAGTCGATTTCGGTTCCGTTGTGCCGCTCAGTGTCGGGCACACACCAGTGTGTACGGCGAAAATCGGCGAGCGCCTGCTAGCGCAGTGAACGATAAATATTGCGAAAAGCGTGTTTTCGTGGTTTCGTGTATCGTGTGTTCGACGCGTGACGACACCGCCAATTTTTTTTTTGGTGAAGACGATTGCTAAAACGTGCGAACGATTTACAAATGGCGACTACTACCGTCAATTCGACGCGCATCGAGCTTCTGACAAAGGAGAACTACGACACATGGCGAATCCAAGTCGAGGCAATTTTAATCAAGAACGATGCGTGGCAATACGTCGCCGGTGACGTTCCGAAACCTGTCGTGACCGGCAGCAACAACGAACTTGCCGCAACGAGGGCCGCGCTCGAAAAATGGACGACAGAGGACCGCAAGGCGAAATCCGATCTAATCCTGTCCATGAGCCCTTCGCAGCTCAGACATCTTCGAAATTGTGAAACATCCAAAGAAGTGTGGGACAAACTGAAATCGGTTTACGCATCCCAAGGACCTATGAGGAAAGCTACACTTCTGGAACAATTGCTGTCCAAAAAGATGCTCGAGGGTGACGACGTCAGAGATCATCTGTCTAAATTCATGGACGTCGTCGACAAACTGGGGGCCATGGAAATCGAAATCAACGGCGACTTGCTTTCTGTGATGTTACTCCACAGCCTGCCAAATAGCTTCGATAATTTCTGCTGCGCGATCAAATCTCGCGATACTTTGCCGGACATCGAGGCATTGATGATCAAAATCATCGAGGAGCATGACGGCAAAGTGCATAGGGCGGCTGAGACAAGTGCAAGCGCCATGTTCGTGAAGCGGAATCGTGGCAAAGCTAAATCGGATGGCGCCACCAGCGTCAGCCGACAAGACGACGACAATGCTGCCTCGAGCGGATCAAGAATAAAGTGCAACTACTGCAAGAAAAAGGGGCACAAGGCTGCGGACTGTTTTAAACGAAAAAGGGACACGCACAGTACAAAGAAGGACACACAAAGTGCCAAGAAGGACACACAAAGTGCCAACGTTGCAAATGACTCTTATTTTGCGGGTGAACTCTCTTGTGCGGAACAAAACGCGAAAATCTCCGCGAACCACGCATGCAATTCCGTGATCGACCAAAAGTGGTGCATCGACAGCGGATGCACGTCGCATTTGTGCAAGGATCCGGGACTTTTTACGCAATCACACACAACCGACAAGGGTGTAAGATTGGCTAACGACGCGACCGCGAAAGTGACAGCCAAGGGTGATGTGCGTATAATTGCTTCGAACGGTAAACATGACAGACCGATCACGCTGTGTAACGCGTTGTGTGTTCCGGATCTCCGAACTAATCTGATGTCGGTCGCGAAAATAGTCGACAAAGGCTACGAAGTTTTATTCACTAAAAAGCGTGCCTACGTAAATGATGCCAACGGGGACCTTCGACTGATTGCTGACCGCGAGGGCGATTTGTTCTGCCTGCGCGAGGGACGCGAGGAGACGTGTGCGGTTTCCAGCCATGCGCAGGGAAGCTCCAGGGAATGGCACCAGCGGCTCGGCCACCTGAACTGGAGCGACATGTCACTGATGCGACGAAAGGCATCCGCGACCGGATTGAACTTCAGGACTGACGACGTCCTGCCCTTCTGTGATGTCTGCGCGCTCGGTAAGATTTCTCGCGTTCCTTTCTCCAAGCGCGAAAAAGCCTCATCAGTCCTGCTCGAAATAGTCCATGCGGACGTGTGTGGACCCATGCCAACGATTTCGTCAGGGGGAGCTCGATACTTTTTGACGTTTACTGACGACCACAGTCGTTGGACGGCGGTTTACTTTCTCAAACAAAAATCGGAGGTAACCTCAAAGTTCTTGGAGTACAAGAACAACGTAGAAACACAAACCGGTACGAAGATAAAGGCTCTCCAGTCGGACAATGGAGGAGAGTTCTGCAATTCGGAGATGGACAATATCCTGAAGAATGCTGGAATTCAGCGCAGACTAACCGCGCCGTACACGCCGCAGCAGAACGGCGTCGCGGAGCGCAAGAACAGAACGCTGGTCGAAACTGCCCGCTGCATGCTCGATGAATCGGGACTACCCAAGTCATTTTGGGCCGAAGCAGTCGCGTCAGCAAACCATGTGAGGAATCGCTGTGTGACGAAAATACTGGGAACCAGGACCCCCTACGAGATGTGGAACGGGAGACGTCCGGATTTAAACCACTTGCAGACGTTTGGTGTCAAGACGTTTGTCCTAGACAAGACTCCCGGCAAGAATAAACTCTTGCCAAAGGGGATCACGGGAGCTCTCGTCGGATACTCCGATACTTCAAAAGCGTATCGAGTTTGGGCACCGTCGCAGCGGAGGGTCCTAGTGACGCGGGACGTCAAATTCTCCACCGAATTCCTTTTAAAAGGGGGAACTCGGGAGTCAGCTCTCAGAGAGTGTGGCGAACCACCAGCTGTTTCAGATAGTTCGGACGACTCCGAGGTGCGCGAAACGGAGATCGGTCCCAGTAACAAGCCAAAACCTGCGGACCGGCAAGAAACTGAGGGACAGCTCAACCCCCCGATTGTGCACGGTGAAGTTCCACCGATCAACGTCGAGATGCGCGGCGATGGTGCGCCGCAACCTGCGCCGCCCACAGAACCGGAGGCTGTCGACCATCCGATGCGACGGGGCCCTGGGAGGCCGCGCAAGGTCATGACCGGCCGACCAGGCCGACCGAAGAAGGAGCACAACATGGTGCCCATTGCCGACATTGCGGCACACGAGCCAGAGGACCTGGATGACTCCAGCGATGAGGACTCTTCGACGTGGGAGGACGCTGAGTTGGCGATGTCCGCCATCGAGATCCCGTATCACCAGGCCATTACGGGGCCCGAGAAGGCTGAATGGCACGACGCGATCTACGCAGAAATCAAGAGTCTCATCATCAACGACACTTTCGACATTGTACCGAGACCCAAGGACGGTAAGATCATCAAGTGCCGCACGGTATTGAGAAATAAATACACCGCTAGCGGAGATTTGGATAGAAGAAAGGCGCGAGTTGTCGCGAAAGGTTACACTCAGCGTTACGGCGTCGATTTCCTCGAAACGTTTGCGCCGGTTGCCCGGCTTGATTCTTTTCGTCTGCTAATGGCTTTGGCCGCCAAGTTCAACCTCAGGGTGTCGCAGCTGGACGTCGAGACGGCGTACTTAAATGGGAAAATGGACGCTGAAATCCACATGGAGCCGCCTGACATGTTGGAGAGGATGCTCCGGACCATGATCGAGAGGGAGACTGACGATTCAATCCTGAGGCGAGCACAATCCATGCTCCAGAAGGTCAAGAGAACCGACATAGCATGCAGACTCAACAAGGCGCTATACGGCCTGCGCCAGGCGGGTCGACAATGGCACGCTGAGTTGGATGGCGTGCTGCGGGGCGTCGGGCTGACTCCTACGAACGCCGACTCTTGCGTTTATGTAGACCGGGGGAAGCTGACCTTCGTTCTCATCTATGTCGATGACATTTTGGTCTTCACAAACGACTTGCGGAGAGAGGGACAAATCAAGAAGAGGCTTGCCGAGTCTTTCAAACTGAAAGATCTCGGACCGGCGGAGCTCTGCCTGGGCTTCGAAATTCGACGCGATGGAACCAACATCCACCTTTCTCAACGGGGCTACATCCGTGCCATTCTGGAGCGTTTCGGGATGCGGGACTGCAAATTCATCGACACTCCACTTGCTGTCGGCGCCAAGTTGTCGAGAAATCTGGACGACGGGGGAAACGCCGAGGGTCCCTACCCCTTCAGGGAGTTGGTTGGTGCCCTGATGTACGCTGCCACGGGAACGCGGCCTGACATTGCGCACGCGGTTAGTGCGCTTAGTCGGTTCAATTCCTGCTACAAGAAAGAGCACTGGGGGGCTGCCAAACGTGTGCTCCGATACCTCCGGAGAACCTTGGACCATGAGCTGGTTTTCGGAAGGGACGATCAGCCGCTGCAGGGTTTCGTTGACGCTGACTGGGGGAATTGCCCTATCGACAGGCGCTCCTACACCGGGTCGGCGTTCATCCTCGGTGGCGCTGCCGTGGCGTGGAGGTCACGCAAGCAGCCAACGGTCGCCCTCTCGTCGACGGAGGCGGAATACATGGCGATCAGCGATGCCGCCAGGGACGCCATACACCTGATCGTTTTTCTCCGGGAGCTCGGATACCCAGACCTCGCCGAGGTGGTCCTCTACAACGACAACCGTGGCGCTGGGCTGCTTGCGAAAAATCCTGTTTTTCACTCAAAGACGAAGCATATCGATATTCGTCATCATTATATTCGTATTGCATTACAGAAATATCCCATCAGGCTCGAGTACATGCCTACGGAAAGGATGATCGCTGACGTTCTCACCAAAGGATTGCCGAGGACGAAACACGCCGAATGCACTTCGAAGCTCGGACTACGTTCTCGGAATCTTCCCCCCGACGCATGTTGAGGGGGAGTGTTGGAGATAGAGCAACATGCATTGCGGACGCACCTGCAGTCGTGGAAACGCTGCCTTGCTGTCGACCGACAGCGCCCTCTGGTTCGATCAACTAACCATTCTGTCGCGACACGCGTGTACTGTGCGCTCCATCGTTTTACCTCTTGTATTGGAATTTCTAACATTATATACGTTTAAAGCAAACACGCGTACTTCTCTCCTCACCCGACCTGCCTAACTCTAACAAATAAAAGAGAAAAAATTGGGAAATAAATAGAGAAAAAATAGGTAAATAAATAGAGAAAAAATAGGTAAATTATCTAGAGAAAAATAGGTAAATAAATATAGAAAACAAAAGAGGTAAATAAATATAGAAAAATAGGAAAATAAATAGAGAAAAATAGGTAAATTATATAGAAAAAAATAGGTGTATAAGTAGAGATAAATAGATAAATAAACCAAAGGAAAAAAGGTAAATAAAAAATAGGTAAATAAATTAGAGGAAAAAATAGGTAAATAAACAGAGAAAAATAGGTAATGAAGTAGAGAAAACAAAGTAGGTAAATAAATACAGAAAAAAGAGGTAAATAAACTAGAGAAAAAATAGGTGTATAAATAGAGAAAAATAGCATATTAAAAAAACAGGTAAATAAATAGAGGGAAAAAAGGTAAATAAATAGAGAAAACAAAGCAGGTAAATAAATAGAGAAAAAATAGGTAAATAAATTAGAGAAAAAAATAGTAAATAAATTAGAGAAAAAAATAGATAAAGAAATAGTGAAAAATAGGTAATGAAGTAGAGAATACAAAGGAGGTAAATAAATACAGAAAATAGGTAAATAAATAGACAAAAATAGGTAAATAATTTAGAGAAGAAAATAGGCAAATAAATAGAGAGAAATAGGTAATGAAGTACAGAAAACAAAGTAGGTAAATAAATACAGAAAAAAGAGGTAAATAACTAGAGAAAAAATAGTTAAGTAAATAGAGAAAACAAAAGAGGTAAATAAATAGAGAAAAATAGGTAAATAAATTAGAGAAAAAAATAGATAAATAAATTAGAGGAAAAAATAGGTAAATAAACAGAGAAAAAATTTGTAAATAAATTAGAGAAAAAAATAGATAAATCAATAGTGAAAAATAGGTAATGAAGTAGAGAATACAAAGGAGGTAAATAAATACAGAAAAAAGAGGTAAGTAACTAGAGAAAAAATAGGTAAATAAATAGAGAAAAAATAGGTAAATATAATAGAGAAAAAGTTGCTAAATAAACAGAGAAAAAATAGGTAAATAAATTACAGAAAAAAATAGATAAAGAAATAGTGAAAAATAGGTAATGAAGTAGAGAATACAAATGAGGTAAATAAAAACAGAAAATAGGTAAATAAATAGAGAAAAGAGGTAATAAATAGAATAATAGTAAATTATCTAGAGAAAAATAGGTAAATAAATATAGAAAACAAAAGAGGTAAATAAATATAGAAAAATAGGAAAATAAATAGAGAAAAATAGGTAAATTATATAGAAAAAAATAGGTGTATAAGTAGAGATAAATAGGTAAATAAACCAAAGGAAAAAAGGTAAATAAAAAATAGGTAAATAAATTAGAGGAAAAAATAGGTAAATAAACAGAGAAAAATAGGTAATGAAGTAGAGAAAACAAGTAGGTAAATAAATACAGAAAAAATAGATAAATAAATAGAGAAAAATAGGTAAATAAATTAGAGAAAAAAATAGATTAATAAATTAGAGGAAAAAATAGGTAAATAAACAAAGAAAAAATTTGTAAATAAATTAGAGAAAAAAATAGATAAAGAAATAGTGAAAAATAGGTAATGAAGTAGAGAATACAAACGAGGTAAATAAATACAGAAAATAGGTAAATAAATAGACAAAAATAGGTAAATAATTTAGAGAAAAAAATAGGCAAATAAATAGAGAAAAATAGGTAATGAAGTAGAGAAAATATAGGTGTATAAATTAGAGAAAGAAAGAGGTAAATAAATAGAAAAAAGTAAATGAATAGACAAAAATAGGTAAATAATTTACAGAAGAAATAGGCAAATAAATAGAGAAAAATAGGTAATGAAGTACAGAAAACAAAGTAGGTAAATAAATACAGAAAAAATAGATAAATAAATAGAGAAAAATAGGTAAATAAATTAGAGAAAAAAATAGATTAATAAATTAGAGGAAAAATAGGTAAATAAACAAAGAAAAAATTTGTAAATAAATTAGAGAAAAAAATAGATAAAGAAATAGTGAAAAATAGGTGATGAAGTAGAGAATACAAACGAGGTAAATAAATACAGAAAATAGGTAAATAAATAGACAAAAATAGGTAAATAATTTAGAGAAAAAAATAGGCAAATAAATAGAGAAAAATAGGTAATGAAGTACAGAAAACAAAGTAGGTAAATAAATACAGAAAAAATAGATAAATAAATAGAGAAAAATAGGTAAATAAATTAGAGAAAAAATAGATAAATAAATTAGAGGAAAAAATAGGTAAATAAACTAAGAAAAAATTTGTAAATAAATTAGAGAAGAAAATAGGCAAATAAATAGAGAAAAATAGGTAATGAAGTACAGAAAACAAAGTAGGTAAATAAATACAGAAAAATGGATAATTAAATAGAGAAAAATAGGTAAATAAATTAGAGAAAAAAATAGATAAATCAATAGTGAAAAATAGGTAATGAAGTAGAGAATACAAAGGAGGTAAATAAAT
>NW_027486331.1:0-23858 GCF_050908995.1 Andrena cerasifolii
ACTAAATTTCAGCTTCAAAGGCATCGCCTTAAACGTGTAATTAAGAGGCGCAGGCCTTTCAAGAGGCGTTCGAAAATTGTGCGACTCTTCGTTAAACAGTCCCTGTCTCGAAACATGTGCGCCACTTCTCGCTCATTGATTTGCCCTCCGGAGACGTTACTTTGTGCCATCTCTTTCGACGGCATGTTGTCCTGTTACAAAGCCCAATTCTGTGCATTCTGAAAATTTTCGCCAGATTTTGGCCAATATATCAGGAGAACATGAAGTCAAAAGAGGTAGACTAAATTTCAGGTTCAAAGGCATCGCCTTAAGGTTGCAAATAAGAGGCGCAGGCCTTTCAAGAGGCGTTCGAAAATTGTGCGTCTCTTCGCTAAACAGTCACTGTCTCGAAACAGCTGCGCCACTTCTCGCTCTTTCGTTTGCTGTCCGGAGACGTTACATAGTTCCATCTCTTCCGACGGTATGTTCTCCTGTTACAAAGCTCAATTTTGTGTATTCTCGAAATTTTCGCCAGATTTTGGCCAATATATCAGGAGAAAATGAAGTGGAAAGAGGTATACTAAATTTCAGCTTCAAAGGCATCGCCTTAAAGTTGCAAATCAGAGGCGCAGGACTTTCAAGAGGCTTTCGAAAATTCTGCGTCTTTTCGTGAATCAGTCACTGTCTCGAAACATCTGCGCCACATCTCGCTCTTTGATTTGCTCTCCGGAGACGTTACTTTGTGCCATCTCTTTCGACGACATGTTCTCCTGTTACAAAGCCCAATTTTGTGCATTCTGAAAATTTTCGCTAGATTTTGGCCAATATATCAGGAGAACATGAAGTGGAAAGAGGTATACTAAATTTCAGCTTCAAAGGCATCGCCTTAAACTTGCATTTAAGAGGCGCAGGCCTTTCAAGAGGCGTTCGAAAATTCTGCGTCTCTTTGTTAAACAGTCACTGTCTCGAAACACTTGCGCCACTTCTCGCTCTTTGATTTGCTCTCCGGAGATGTTACTTTGTGCCATCTCTTTCGACGGCATGTTCTCCTGTTACAAAGCCCAATTCTGTGGATTCTGAAAATTTTCGCCAGATTTTGGCCAATATATCAGGAGAACATGAAGTCAAAAAAGGTAGACTAAATTTCAGGTTCAAAGGCATCGCCTTAAGGTTGCAAATAAGAGGCGCAGGCCTTTCAAGAGGCGTTCGAAAATTCTGCGTCTCTTCGTTAAACAGTCACTGTCTCGAAATATCTGCGCCACTTCTCGCTCTTTGATTTGCTCTCCGGAGACGCTACTTTGTGCCATCTCTTTCGACGGCATGTTCTCCTGTTACAAAGCCCAATTTTGTGCATTCTGAAAATTTTCGCCAGATTTTGGCCAATATATCAGGAGAAAATGAAGTGGAAAGAGGTATACTAAATTTCAGCTTCAAAGGCATCGCCTTAAAGTTGCAAATCAGAGGCGCAGGACTTTCAAGAGGCGTTCGAAAATTCTGCGTCTCTTCGTTAATCAGTCACCGTCTCGAAACATCTGCGCCACATCTCGCTCTTTGATTTGCTCTCCGGAGATGTTACTTTGTGCCATCTCTTTCGACGGCATGATCTCCTGTTACAAAGCCCAATTCTGAGCATTCTGAAAATTTTCGCCAGATTTTGGCCAATATATCAGGAGAACATGAAGTGGAAAGAGGTATACTAAATTTCAGCTTCAAAGGCATCGCCTTAAATTTGCAATTAAGAGGCGCAGGCCATTCAGGAGGCGTTCGAAAATTCTGCGTCTCTTCGTGAAACAGTCACTGTCTCGAAACACCTGCGCCACTTCTCGCTCTTTGATTTGCTCTCCGGAGACATTACTTTGTTCCATCTCTTTCGACTGCATGTTCTCCTGTTACAAAGCCCAATTTTGTGTATTCTCGAATTTTTCGCAAGATTTTGGCCAATAAATCAGGAGAACATGAAGTCAAAAGAGGTATACTAAATTTCAGCTTCAAAGGCATCGCTTAAATGTATCAAATCAGAGGCGCAGGCATTTCAAGAGGCGTTCGAAAATTGTGCGACTCTTCGTTAAACAGTCACTGTCTCGAAACATCTGCGCCACTTCTCGCTCATTGATTTGCCCTCCGGAGACGTTACTTTGTTCCATCTCTTTCGACGGCATGTTCTCCTGTTACAAAGCCCAATTCTGCGCATTCTGAAAATTTTCGCCAGATTTTGGCCAATATATCAGGAGAACATGAAGTGGAAAGAGGTATACTAAACTTCAGCTTCAAAGGCATCGCCTTAAACTTGCAACTAAGAGGCGCAGGCCATTCAGGAGGCGTTCGAAAATTCTGCGTCTCTTCGTTAAACAGTCACTGTCTCGAAACACCTGCGCCACTTCTCGCTCATTGATTTGCCCTCCGGAGACGTTACTTTGTGCCATCTCTTTCGACGGCATGTTGTCCTGTTACAAAGCCAAATTCTGTGCATTCTGAAAATTTTCGCCAGATTTTGGCCAATATATCAGGAGAACATGAAGTCAAAAGAGGTAGACTAAATTTCAGGTTCAAAGGCATCGCCTTAAGGTTGCAAATAAGAGGCGCAGGCCTTTCAAGAGGCGTTCGAAAATTCTGCGTCTCTTCGTTAATCAGTCACCGTCTCGAAACATCTGCGCCACATCTCGCTCTTTGATTTGCTCTCCGGAGATGTTACTTTGTGCCATCTCTTTCGACGGCATGTTCTCCTGTTACAAAGCCCAATTCTGAGCATTCTGAAAATTTTCGCCAGATTTTGGCCAATATATCAGGAGAACATGAAGTGGAAAGAGGTATACTAAATTTCAGCTTCAAAGGCATCGCCTTAAACTTGCAATTAAGAGGCGCAGGCCATTCAGGAGGCGTTCGAAAATTCTGCGTCTCTTCGTGAAACAGTCACTGTCTCGAAACACCTGCGCCACTTCTCGCTCTTTGATTTGCTCTCCGGAGACATTACTTTGTTCCATCTCTTTCGACGGCATGTTCTCCTGTTACAAAGCCCAATTCTGTGCATTCTGATAATTTTCGCCAGATTTTGGCCAATATATCAGGAGAACATGAAGTGGAAAGAGGTATACTAAATTTCAGCTTCAAAGGCATCGCCTTAAACTTGCAATTAAGAGGCGCAGGCCATTCAGGAGGCGTTCGAAAATTCTGCGTCTCTTCGTGAAACAGTCACTGTCTCGAAACACCTGCGCCACTTCTCGCTCTTTGATTTGCTCTCCGGAGACATTACTTTGTTCCATCTCTTTCGACTGCATGTTCTCCTGTTACAAAGCCCAATTTTGTGTATTCTCGAATTTTTCGCAAGATTTTGGCCAATAAATCAGGAGAACATGAAGTCAAAAGAGGTATACTAAATTTCAGCTTCAAAGGCATCGCTTAAATGTATCAAATCAGAGGCGCAGGCATTTCAAGAGGCGTTCGAAAATTGTGCGACTCTTCGCTAAACAGTCACGGTCTCGAAACATCTGCGCCACTTCTCGCTCATTGATTTGCCCTCCGGAGACGTTACATTTTTCCACCTCTTTCGACGGCATGTTCTCCTGTTACAAAGCCCAATTCTGCGCATTCTGAAAATTTTCGCCAGATTTTGGCCAATATATCAGGAGAACATGAAGTGGAAAGAGGTATACTAAACTTCAGCTTCAAAGGCATCGCCTTAAACTTGCAATTAAGAGGCGCAGGCCATTCAGGAGGCGTTCGAAAATTCTGCGTCTCTTCGTTAAACAGTCACTGTCTCGAAACACCTGCGCCACTTCTCGCTCATTGATTTGCCCTCCGGAGACGTTACTTTGTGCCATCTCTTTCGACGGCATGTTGTCCTGTTACAAAGCCAAATTCTGTGCATTCTGAAAATTTTCGCCAGATTTTGGCCAATATATCAGGAGAACATGAAGTCAAAAGAGGTAGACTAAATTTCAGGTTCAAAGGCATCGCCTTAAGGTTGCAAATAAGAGGCGCAGGCCTTTCAAGAGGCGTTCGAAAATTCTGCGTCTCTTCGTTAAACAGTCACTGTCTCGAAATATCTGCGCCACTTCTCGCTCTTTGATTTGCTCTCCGGAGACGCTACTTTGTGCCATCTCTTTCGACGGCATGTTCTCCTGTTACAAAGCCCAATTTTGTGTATTCTCGAAATTTTCGCAAGATTTTGGCCAATAAATCAGGAGAACATGAAGTCAAAAGAGGTATACTAAATTTCAGCTTCAAAGGCATCGCTTAAATGTATCAAATCAGAGGCGCAGGCATTTCAAGAGGCGTTCGAAAATTGTGCGACTCTTCGCTAAACAGTCACGGTCTCGAAACATCTGCGCCACTTCTCGCTCATTGATTTGCCCTCCGGAGACGTTACTTTGTGCCTTCTCTTTCGACGGCATGTTCTCCTGTTACAAAGCCCAATTCTGTGGATTCTGAAAATTTTCGCAAGATTTTGGCCAATAAATCAGGAGAACATGAAGTCAAAAGAGGTATACTAAATTTCAGCTTCAAAGGCATCGCTTAAATGTATCAAATCAGAGGCGCAGGCATTTCAAGAGGCTTTCGAAAATTATGCGTCTCATCGTGAAACAGTCACTGTCTCGAAACACCTGCGCCACTTCTCGCTCTTTCGTTTGCTGTCCGGAGACGTTACATTTTTCCACCTCTTTCGACGGCAGGTTCTCCTGTTACAAAGCTCAATTTGGTGTATTCTCGAAATTTTCGCCAGATTTTGGCCAATATATCAGGAGAAAATGAAGTGGAATGAGGTATACTAAATTTCAGCTTCAAAGGCATCGTCTTAAAGTTGCAATTACGAGGCGCAGGCCTTTCAAGAGGCTTTCGAAAATTTTGCGTCTCTTCGTTAAACAGTCACTGTCTCGAAACACCTGCGCCACTTCTCGCTCATTGATTTGTCCTCCGGAGACGTTACGTTGTGCCATCTCTTTCGACGGCATGTTGTCCTGTTACAAAGCCAAATTCTGTGCATTCTGAAAATTTTCGCCAGATTTTGGCCAATATATCAGGAGAACATGAAGTCAAAAGAGGTAGACTAAATTTCAGGTTCAAAGGCATCGCCTTAAGGTTGCAAATAAGAGGCGCAGGCCTTTCAAGAGGCGTTCGAAAATTCTGCGTCTCTTCGTTAATCAGTCACCGTCTCGAAACATCTGCGCCACATCTCGCTCTTTGATTTGCTCTCCGGAGATGTTACTTTGTGCCATCTCTTTCGACGGCATGTTCTCCTGTTACAAAGCCCAAATTCTGAGCATTCTGAAAATTTCGCCAGATTTTGGCCAATATATCAGGAGAACATGAAGTGGAAAGAGGTATACTAAATTTCAGCTTCAAAGGCATCGCCTTAAACTTGCAATTAAGAGGCGCAGGCCATTCAGGAGGCGTTCGAAAATTCTGCGTCTCTTCGTGAAACAGTCACTGTCTCGAAACACCTGCGCCACTTCTCGCTCTTTGATTTGCTCTCCGGAGACATTACTTTGTTCCATCTCTTTCGACTGCATGTTCTCCTGTTACAAAGCGCAATTTTGTGTATTCTCGAAATTTTCGCAGGATTTTGGCCAATAAATCAGGAGAACATGAAGTCAAAAGAGGTATACTAAATTTCAGCTTCAAAGGCATCGCTTAAATGTATCAAATCAGAGGCGCAGGCATTTCAAGAGGCGTTCGAAAATTGTGCGACTCTTCGCTAAACAGTCACGGTCTCGAAACATCTGCGCCACTTCTCGCTCATTGATTTGCCCTCCGGAGACGTTACTTTGTGCCATCTCTTTCGACGGCATGTTCTCCTGTTACAAAGCCCAATTCTGTGGATTCTGAAAATTTTCGCAAGATTTTGGCCAATAAATCAGGAGAACATGAAGTCAAAAGAGGTATACTAAATTTCAGCTTCAAAGGCATCGCTTAAATGTATCAAATCAGAGGCGCAGGCATTTCAAGAGGCTTTCGAAAATTATGCGTCTCATCGTGAAACAGTCACTGTCTCGAAACATCTGCGCCACTTCTCGCTCATTGATTTGCCCTCCGGAGACGTTACTTTGTTCCATCTCTTTCGACGGCATGTTCTCCTGTTACAAAGCCCAATTCTGCGCATTCTGAAAATTTTCGCCAGATTTTGGCCAATATATCAGGAGAACATGAAGTGGAAAGAGGTATACTAAATTTCAGCTTCAAAGGCATCGCCTTAAACTTGCAATTAAGAGGCGCAGGCCATTCAGGAGGCGTTCGAAAATTCTGCGTCTCTTCGTTAAACAGTCACTGTCTCGAAACACCTGCGCCACTTCTCGCTCATTGATTTGCCCTCCGGAGACGTTACTTTGTGCCATCTCTTTCGACGGCATGTTGTCCTGTTACAAAGCCAAATTCTGTGCATTCTGAAAATTTTCGCCAGATTTTGGCCAATATATCAGGAGAACATGAAGTCAAAAGAGGTAGACTAAATTTCAGGTTCAAAGGCATCGCCTTAAGGTTGCAAATAAGAGGCGCAGGCCTTTCAAGAGGCGTTCGAAAATTCTGCGTGTCTTCGTTTAACAGTCACTGTCTCGAAATATCTGCGCCACTTCTCGCTCTTTGATTTGCTCTCCGGAGACGCTACTTTGTTCCATCTCTTTCGACTGCATGTTCTCCTGTTACAAAGCGCAATTTTGTGTATTCTCGAAATTTTCGCAGGATTTTGGCCAATAAATCAGGAGAACATGAAGTCAAAAGAGGTATACTAAATTTCAGCTTCAAAGGCATCGCTTAAATGTATCAAATCAGAGGCGCAGGCATTTCAAGAGGCGTTCGAAAATTGTGCGACTCTTCGCTAAACAGTCACGGTCTCGAAACATCTGCGCCACTTCTCGCTCATTGATTTGCCCTCCGGAGACGTTACTTTGTGCCATCTCTTTCGACGGCATGTTCTCCTGTTACAAAGCCCAATTCTGTGGATTCTGAAAATTTTCGCCAGATTTTGGCCAATATATCAGGAGAAAATGAAGTGGAATGAGGTATACTAAATTTCAGCTTCAAAGGCATCGTCTTAAAGTTGCAATTACGAGGCGCAGGCCTTTCAAGAGGCTTTCGAAAATTTTGCGTCTCTTCGTTAAACAGTCACTGTCTCGAAACATCTGCGCCACTTCTCGCTCATTGATTTGCCCTCCGGAGACGTTACTTTGTTCCATCTCTTTCGACGGCATGTTCTCCTGTTACAAAGCCCAATTCTGCGCATTCTGAAAATTTTCGCCAGATTTTGGCCAATATATCAGGAGAATATGAAGTGGAAAGAGGTATACTAAATTTCAGCTTCAAAGGCATCGCCTTAAACTTGCAATTAAGAGGCGCAGGCCATTCAGGAGGCGTTCGAAAATTCTGCGTCTCTTCGTTAAACAGTCACTGTCTCGAAACACCTGCGCCACTTCTCGCTCATTGATTTGCCCTCCGGAGACGTTACTTTGTGCCATCTCTTTCGACGGCATGTTGTCCTGTTACAAAGCCCAATTTTGTGTATTCTCGAAATTTTCGCAAGATTTTGGCCAATAAATCAGGAGAACATGAAGTCAAAAGAGGTATACTAAATTTCAGCTTCAAAGGCATCGCCTTAAACTTGTAATTAAGAGGCGCAGGCCTTTCAAGAGGCGTTCGAAAATTGTGCGACTCTTCGTTAAACAGTCCCTGTCTCGAAACATCTGCGCCACTTCTCGCTCATTGATTTGCCCTCCGGAGACGTTACTTTGTGCCATCTCTTTCGACGGCATGTTGTCCTGTTACAAAGCCCAATTCTGTGCATTCTGAAAATTTTCGCCAGATTTTGGCCAATATATCAGGAGAACATGAAGTGGAATGAGGTATACTAAATTTCAGTTTCAAAGGCATCGCTTAAAAGTATCAAATCAGAGGCGCAGGCCTTTCAAGAGGCGTTCGAAAATTGTGCGTCTCTTCGCTAAACAGTCACTGTCTCGAAACAGCTGCGCCACTTCTCGCTCTTTCGTTTGCTGTCCGGAGACGTTACATTGTTCCATCTCTTCCGACGGTATGTTCTCCTGTTACAAAGCTCAATTTTGTGTATTCTCGAAATTTTCGCCAGATTTTGGCCAATATATCAGGAGAAAATGAAGTGGAAAGAGGTATACTAAATTTCAGCTTCAAAGGCATCGCCTTAAAGTTGCAAATCAGAGGCGCAGGACTTTCAAGAGGCTTTCGAAAATTCTGCGTCTTTTCGTGAATCAGTCACTGTCTCGAAACATCTGCGCCACATCTCGCTCTTTGATTTGCTCTCCGGAGACGTTACTTTGTGCCATCTCTTTCGACGACATGTTCTCCTGTTACAAAGCCCAATTTTGTGCATTCTGAAAATTTTCGCTAGATTTTGGCCAATATATCAGGAGAACATGAAGTGGAAAGAGGTATACTAAATTTCTGCTTCAAAGGCATCGCCTTAAACTTGCATTTAAGAGGCGCAGGCCTTTCAAGAGGCGTTCGAAAATTCTGCGTCTCTTCGTTAAACAGTCCCTGTCTCGAAACATCTGCGCCACTTCTCGCTCATTGATTTGCCCTCCGGAGACGTTACTTTGTGCCATCTCTTTCGACGGCATGTTCTCCTGTTACAAAGCGCAATTTTGTGTATTCTCGAAATTTTCGCAGGATTTTGGCCAATAAATCAGGAGAACATGAAGTCAAAAGAGGTATACTAAATTTCAGCTTCAAAGGCATCGCTTAAATGTATCAAATCAGAGGCGCAGGCATTTCAAGAGGCGTTCGAAAATTGTGCGACTCTTCGCTAAACAGTCACAGTCTCGAAACATCTGCGCCACTTCTCGCTCATTGATTTGCCCTCCGGAGACGTTACTTTGTGCCATCTCTTTCGACGGCATGTTCTCCTGTTACAAAGCCCAATTCTGTGGATTCTGAAAATTTTCGCAAGATTTTGGCCAATAAATCAGGAGAACATGAAGTCAAAAGAGGTATACTAAATTTCAGCTTCAAAGGCATCGCTTAAATGTATCAAATCAGAGGCGCAGGCATTTCAAGAGGCTTTCGAAAATTATGCGTCTCCTCGTGAAACAGTCACTGTCTCGAAACACCTGCGCCACTTCTCGCTCTTTCGTTTGCTGTCCGGAGACGTTACATTTTTCCACCTCTTTCGACGGCAGGTTCTCCTGTTACAAAGCTCAATTTGGTGTATTCTCGAAATATTCGCCAGATTTTGGCCAATATATCAGGAGAAAATGAAGTGGAATGAGGTATACTAAATTTCAGCTTCAAAGGCATCGTCTTAAAGTTGCAATTACGAGGCGCAGGACTTTCAAGAGGCTTTCGAAAATTCTGCGTCTTTTCGTGAATCAGTCACTGTCTCGAAACATCTGCGCCACATCTCGCTCTTTGATTTGCTCTCCGGAGACGTTACTTTGTGCCATCTCTTTCGACGACATGTTCTCCTGTTACAAAGCCCAATTTTGTGCATTCTGAAAATTTTCGCTAGATTTTGGCCAATATATCAGGAGAACATGAAGTGGAAAGAGGTATACTAAATTTCAGCTTCAAAGGCATCGCCTTAAACTTGCATTTAAGAGGCGCAGGCCTTTCAAGAGGCGTTCGAAAATTCTGCGTCTCTTCGTTAAACAGTCCCTGTCTCGAAACATCTGCGCCACTTCTCGCTCATTGATTTGCCCTCCGGAGACGTTACTTTGTGCCATCTCTTTCGACGGCATGTTGTCCTGTTACAAAGCCCAATTCTGTGCATTCTGAAAATTTTCGCCAGATTTTGGCCAATATATCAGGAGAACATGAAGTCAAAAGAGGTAGACTAAATTTCAGGTTCAAAGGCATCGCCTTAAGGTTGCAAATAAGAGGCGCAGGCCTTTCAAGAGGCGTTCGAAAATTCTGCGTCTCTTCGTTAAACAGTCACTGTCTCGAAATATCTGCGCCACTTCTCGCTCTTTGATTTGCTCTCCGGAGACGCTACTTTGTGCCATCTCTTTCGACGGCATGTTCTCCTGTTACAAAGCCCAATTTTGTGCATTCTGAAAATTTTCGCTAGATTTTGGCCAATATATCAGGAGAACATGAAGTGGAATGAGGTATACTAAATTTCAGTTTCAAAGGCATCGCTTAAAAGTATCAAATCAGAGGCGCAGGCCTTTCAAGAGGCGTTCGAAAATTGTGCGTCTCTTCGCTAAACAGTCACTGTCTCGAAACAGCTGCGCCACTTCTCGCTCTTTCGTTTGCTGTCCGGAGACGTTACATTGTTCCATCTCTTCCGACGGTATGTTCTCCTGTTACAAAGCTCAATTTTGTGTATTCTCGAAATTTTCGCCAGATTTTGGCCAATATATCAGGAGAAAATGAAGTGGAAAGAGGTATACTAAATTTCAGCTTCAAAGGCATCGCCTTAAACTTGCATTTAAGAGGCGCAGGCCTTTCAAGAGGCGTTCGAAAATTCTGCGTCTCTTCGTTAAACAGTCCCTGTCTCGAAACATCTGCGCCACTTCTCGCTCATTGATTTGCCCTCCGGAGACGTTACTTTGTGCCATCTCTTTCGACGGCATGTTGTCCTGTTACAAAGCCCAATTCTGTGCATTCTGAAAATTTTCGCCAGATTTTGGCCAATATATCAGGAGAACATGAAGTCAAAAGAGGTATACTAAATTTCAGGTTCAAAGGCATCGCCTTAAACTTGCAATTAAGAGGCGCAGGCCATTCAGGAGGCGTTCGAAAATTCTGCGTCTCTTCGTTAAACAGTCCCTGTCTCGAAACATCTGCGCCACTTCTCGCTCATTGATTTGCCCTCCGGAGACGTTACTTTGTGCCATCTCTTTCGACGGCATGTTGTCCTGTTACAAAGCCCAATTCTGTGCATTCTGAAAATTTTCGCCAGATTTTGGCCAATATATCAGGAGAACATGAAGTCAAAAGAGGTAGACTAAATTTCAGGTTCAAAGGCATCGCCTTAAGGTTGCAAATAAGAGGCGCAGGCCTTTCAAGAGGCGTTCGAAAATTCTGCGTCTCTTCGTTAAACAGTCACTGTCTCGAAATATCTGCGCCACTTCTCGCTGTTTGATTTGCTCTCCGGAGACGCTACTTTGTGCCATCTCTTTCGACGGCATGTTCTCCTGTTACAAAGCCCAATTTTGTGCATTCTGAAAATTTTCGCTAGATTTTGGCCAATATATCAGGAGAACATGAAGTGGAATGAGGTATACTAAATTTCAGTTTCAAAGGCATCGCTTAAAAGTATCAAATCAGAGGCGCAGGCCTTTCAAGAGGCGTTCGAAAATTGTGCGTCTCTTCGCTAAACAGTCACTGTCTCGAAACAGCTGCGCCACTTCTCGCTCTTTCGTTTGCTGTCCGGAGACGTTACATTGTTCCATCTCTTCCGACGGTATGTTCTCCTGTTACAAAGCCCAATTCTGAGCATTCTGAAAATTTTCGCCAGATTTTGGCCAATACATCAGGAGAACATGAAGTGGAAAGAGGTATACTAAATTTCAGCTTCAAAGGCATCGCCTTAAACTTGCAATTAAGAGGCGCAGGCCATTCAGGAGGCGTTCGAAAATTCTGCGTCTCTTCGTGAAACAGTCACTGTCTCGAAACACCTGCGCCACTTCTCGCTCTTTGATTTGCTCTCCGGAGACATTACTTTGTTCCATCTCTTTCGACTGCATGTTCTCCTGTTACAAAGCCCAATTTTGTGTATTCTCGAAATTTGCGCAAGATTTTGGCCAATAAATCAGGAGAACATGAAGTCAAAAGAGGTATACTAAATTTCAGCTTCAAAGGCATCGCTTAAATGTATCAAATCAGAGGCGCAGGCATTTCAAGAGGCGTTCGAAAATTGTGCGACTCTTCGCTAAACAGTCACGGTCTCGAAACATCTGCGCCACTTCTCGCTCATTGATTTGCCCTCCGGAGACGTTACTTTGTGCCATCTCTTTCGACGGCATGTTCTCCTGTTACAAAGCCCAATTCTGTGGATTCTGAAAATTTTCGCTAGATTTTGGCCAATATATCAGGAGAACATGAAATGGAAAGAGGTATACTAAATTTCAGCTTCAAAGGCATCGCCTTAAACTTGTAATTAAGAGGCGCAGGCCTTTCAAGAGGCGTTCGAAAATTGTGCGACTCTTCGTTAAACAGTCCCTGTCTCGAAACATCTGCGCCACTTCTCGCTCATTGATTTGCCCTCCGGAGACGTTACTTTGTGCCATCTCTTTCGACGGCATGTTGTCCTGTTACAAAGCCCAATTCTGTGCATTCTGAAAATTTTCGCCAGATTTTGGCCAATATATCAGGAGAACATGAAGTGGAATGAGGTATACTAAATTTCAGTTTCAAAGGCATCGCTTAAAAGTATCAAATCAGAGGCGCAGGCCTTTCAAGAGGCGTTCGAAAATTGTGCGTCTCTTCGCTAAACAGTCACTGTCTCGAAACAGCTGCGCCACTTCTCGCTCTTTCGTTTGCTGTCCGGAGACGTTACATTGTTCCATCTCTTCCGACGGTATGTTCTCCTGTTACAAAGCTCAATTTTGTGTATTCTCGAAATTTTCGCCAGATTTTGGCCAATATATCAGGAGAAAATGAAGTGGAAAGAGGTATACTAAATTTCAGCTTCAAAGGCATCGCCTTAAAGTTGCAAATCAGAGGCGCAGGACTTTCAAGAGGCTTTCGAAAATTCTGCGTCTTTTCGTGAATCAGTCACTGTCTCGAAACATCTGCGCCACATCTCGCTCTTTGATTTGCTCTCCGGAGACGTTACTTTGTGCCATCTCTTTCGACGACATGTTCTCCTGTTACAAAGCCCAATTTTGTGCATTCTGAAAATTTTCGCTAGATTTTGGCCAATATATCAGGAGAACATGAAGTGGAAAGAGGTATACTAAATTTCAGCTTCAAAGGCATCGCCTTAAACTTGCATTTAAGAGGCGCAGGCCTTTCAAGAGGCGTTCGAAAATTCTGCGTCTCTTCGTTAAACAGTCCCTGTCTCGAAACATCTGCGCCACTTCTCGCTCATTGATTTGCCCTCCGGAGACGTTACTTTGTGCCATCTCTTTCGACGGCATGTTGTCCTGTTACAAAGCCCAATTCTGTGCATTCTGAAAATTTTCGCCAGATTTTGGCCAATATATCAGGAGAACATGAAGTCAAAAGAGGTAGACTAAATTTCAGGTTCAAAGGCATCGCCTTAAGGTTGCAAATAAGAGGCGCAGGCCTTTCAAGAGGCGTTCGAAAATTCTGCGTCTCTTCGTTAAACAGTCACTGTCTCGAAATATCTGCGCCACTTCTCGCTCTTTGATTTGCTCTCCGGAGACGCTACTTTGTGCCATCTCTTTCGACGGCATGTTCTCCTGTTACAAAGCCCAATTTTGTGCATTCTGAAAATTTTCGCTAGATTTTGGCCAATATATCAGGAGAACATGAAGTGGAATGAGGTATACTAAATTTCAGTTTCAAAGGCATCGCTTAAAAGTATCAAATCAGAGGCGCAGGCCTTTCAAGAGGCGTTCGAAAATTGTGCGTCTCTTCGCTAAACAGTCACTGTCTCGAAACAGCTGCGCCACTTCTCGCTCTTTCGTTTGCTGTCCGGAGACGTTACATTGTTCCATCTCTTCCGACGGTATGTTCTCCTGTTACAAAGCTCAATTTTGTGTATTCTCGAAATTTTCGCCAGATTTTGGCCAATATATCAGGAGAAAATGAAGTGGAAAGAGGTATACTAAATTTCAGCTTCAAAGGCATCGCCTTAAAGTTGCAAATCAGAGACGCAGGACTTTCAAGAGGCTTTCGAAAATTCTGCGTCTTTTCGTGAATCAGTCACTGTCTCGAAACATCTGCGCCACATCTCGCTCTTTGATTTGCTCTCCGGAGACGTTACTTTGTGCCATCTCTTTCGACGACATGTTCTCCTGTTACAAAGCCCAATTTTGTGCATTCTGAAAATTTTCGCTAGATTTTGGCCAATATATCAGGAGAACATGAAGTGGAAAGAGGTATACTAAATTTCAGCTTCAAAGGCATCGCCTTAAACTTGCATTTAAGAGGCGCAGGCCTTTCAAGAGGCGTTCGAAAATTCTGCGTCTCTTCGTTAAACAGTCCCTGTCTCGAAACATCTGCGCCACTTCTCGCTCATTGATTTGCCCTCCGGAGACGTTACTTTGTGCCATCTCTTTCGACGGCATGTTGTCCTGTTACAAAGCCCAATTCTGTGCATTCTGAAAATTTTCGCCAGATTTTGGCCAATATATCAGGAGAACATGAAGTCAAAAGAGGTATACTAAATTTCAGGTTCAAAGGCATCGCCTTAAACTTGCAATTAAGAGGCGCAGGCCATTCAGGAGGCGTTCGAAAATTCTGCGTCTCTTCGTTAAACAGTCCCTGTCTCGAAACATCTGCGCCACTTCTCGCTCATTGATTTGCCCTCCGGAGACGTTACTTTGTGCCATCTCTTTCGACGGCATGTTGTCCTGTTACAAAGCCCAATTCTGTGCATTCTGAAAATGTTCGCCAGATTTTGGCCAATATATCAGGAGAACATGAAGTCAAAAGAGGTAGACTAAATTTCAGGTTCAAAGGCATCGCCTTAAGGTTGCAAATAAGAGGCGCAGGCCTTTCAAGAGGCGTTCGAAAATTCTGCGTCTCTTCGTTAAACAGTCACTGTCTCGAAATATCTGCGCCACTTCTCGCTGTTTGATTTGCTCTCCGGAGACGCTACTTTGTGCCATCTCTTTCGACGGCATGTTCTCCTGTTACAAAGCCCAATTTTGTGCATTCTGAAAATTTTCGCTAGATTTTGGCCAATATATCAGGAGAACATGAAGTGGAATGAGGTATACTAAATTTCAGTTTCAAAGGCATCGCTTAAAAGTATCAAATCAGAGGCGCAGGCCTTTCAAGAGGCGTTCGAAAATTGTGCGTCTCTTCGCTAAACAGTCACTGTCTCGAAACAGCTGCGCCACTTCTCGCTCTTTCGTTTGCTGTCCGGAGACGTTACATTGTTCCATCTCTTCCGACGGTATGTTCTCCTGTTACAAAGCTCAATTTTGTGTATTCTCGAAATTTTCGCCAGATTTTGGCCAATATATCAGGAGAAAATGAAGTGGAAAGAGGTATACTAAATTTCAGCTTCAAAGGCATCGCCTTAAAGTTGCAAATCAGAGGCGCAGGACTTTCAAGAGGCTTTCGAAAATTCTGCGTCTTTTCGTGAATCAGTCACTGTCTCGAAACATCTGCGCCACATCTCGCTCTTTGATTTGCTCTCCGGAGACGTTACTTTGTGCCATCTCTTTCGACGACATGTTCTCCTGTTACAAAGCCCAATTTTGTGCATTCTGAAAATTTTCGCTAGATTTTGGCCAATATATCAGGAGAACATGAAGTGGAAAGAGGTATACTAAATTTCAGCTTCAAAGGCATCGCCTTAAACTTGCATTTAAGAGGCGCAGGCCTTTCAAGAGGCGTTCGAAAATTCAGCGTCTCTTCGTTAAACAGTCCCTGTCTCGAAACATCTGCGCCACTTCTCGCTCATTGATTTGCCCTCCGGAGACGTTACTTTGTGCCATCTCTTTCGACGGCATGTTGTCCTGTTACAAAGCCCAATTCTGTGCATTCTGAAAATTTTCGCCAGATTTTGGCCAATATATCAGGAGAACATGAAGTCAAAAGAGGTATACTAAATTTCAGGTTCAAAGGCATCGCCTTAAACTTGCAATTAAGAGGCGCAGGCCATTCAGGAGGCGTTCGAAAATTCTGCGTCTCTTCGTTAAACAGTCCCTGTCTCGAAACATCTGCGCCACTTCTCGCTCATTGATTTGCCCTCCGGAGACGTTACTTTGTGCCATCTCTTTCGACGGCATGTTGTCCTGTTACAAAGCCCAATTCTGTGCATTCTGAAAATTTTCGCCAGATTTTGGCCAATATATCAGGAGAACATGAAGTCAAAAGAGGTAGACTAAATTTCAGGTTCAAAGGCATCGCCTTAAGGTTGCAAATAAGAGGCGCAGGCCTTTCAAGAGGCGTTCGAAAATTGTGCGTCTCTTCGCTAAACAGTCACTGTCTCGAAACAGCTGCGCCACTTCTCGCTCTTTCGTTTGCTGTCCGGAGACGTTACATTGTTCCATCTCTTCCGACGGTATGTTCTCCTGTTACAAAGCTCAATTTTGTGTATTCTCGAAATTTTCGCCAGATTTTGGCCAATATATCAGGAGAAAATGAAGTGGAAAGAGGTATACTAAATTTCAGCTTCAAAGGCATCGCCATAAAGTTGCAAATCAGAGGCGCAGGACTTTCAAGAGGCTTTCGAAAATTCTGCGTCTTTTCGTGAATCAGTCACTGTCTCGAAACATCTGCGCCACATCTCGCTCTTTGATTTGCTCTCCGGAGACGTTACTTTGTGCCATCTCTTTCGACGACATGTTCTCCTGTTGCAAAGCCCAATTTTGTGCATTCTGAAAATTTTCGCTCGATTTTGGCCAATATATCAGGAGAACATGAAGTGGAAAGAGGTATACTAAATTTCAGCTTCAAAGGCATCGCCTTAAACTTGCATTTAAGAGGCGCAGGCCTTTCAAGAGGCGTTCGAAAATTCTGCGTCTCTTCGCTAAACAGTCACTGTCTCGAAACAGCTGCGCCACTTCTCGCTCTTTCGTTTGCTGTCCGGAGACGTTACATTGTTCCATCTCTTTCGACGGCATGTTCTCCTGTTACAAAGCCCAATTCTGAGCATTCTGAAAATTTTCGCCAGATTTTGGCCAATATATCAGGAGAACATGAAGTGGAAAGAGGTATACTAAATTTCAGCTTCAAAGGCATCGCCTTAAACTTGCAATTAAGAGGCGCAGGCCATTCAGGAGGCGTTCGAAAATTCTGCGTCTCTTCGTGAAACAGTCACTGTCTCGAAACACCTGCGCCACTTCTCGCTCTTTAATTTGCCCTCCGGAGACGTTACTTTGTGCCATCTCTTTCGACGGCATGTTCTCCTGTTACAAAGCCCAATTCTGTGGATTCTGAAAATTTTCGCTAGATTTTGGCCAATATATCAGGAGAACATGAAATGGAAAGAGGTATACTAAATTTCAGCTTCAAAGGCATCGCCTTAAACTTGTAATTAAGAGGCGCAGGCCTTTCAAGAGGCGTTCGAAAATTGTGCGTCTCTTCGTGAAACAGTCACTGTCTCGAAACACCTGCGCCACTTCTCGCTCTTTGATTTGCTCTCCGGAGACATTACTTTGTTCCATCTCTTTCGACTGCATGTTCTCCTGTTACAAAGCCCAATTTTGTGTATTCTCGAAATTTTCGCAAGATTTTGGCCAATAAATCAGGAGAACATGAAGTCAAAAGAGGTATACTAAATTTCAGCTTCAAAGGCATCGCTTAAATGTATCAAATCAGAGGCGCAGGCATTTCAAGAGGCGTTCGAAAATTGTGCGACTCTTCGCTAAACAGTCACGGTCTCGAAACATCTGCGCCACTTCTCGCTCATTGATTTGCCCTCCGGAGACGTTACTTTGTGCCATCTCTTTCGACGGCATGTTCTCCTGTTACAAAGCCCAATTCTGTGGATTCTGAAAATTTTCGCTAGATTTTGGCCAATATATCAGGAGAACATGAAATGGAAAGAGGTATACTAAATTTCAGATTCAAAGGCATCGCCTTAAACTTGTAATTAAGAGGCGCAGGCCTTTCAAGAGGCGTTCGAAAATTGTGCGACTCTTCGTTAAACAGTCCCTGTCTCGAAACATCTGCGCCACTTCTCGCTCATTGATTTGCCCTCCGGAGACGTTACTTTGTGCCATCTCTTTCGACGACATGTTCTCCTGTTACAAAGCCCAATTTTGTGCATTCTGAAAATTTTCGCTAGATTTTGGCCAATATATCAGGAGAACATGAAGTGGAAAGAGGTATACTAAATTTCAGCTTCAAAGGCATCGCCTTAAACTTGCATTTAAGAGGCGCAGGCCTTTCAAGAGGCGTTCGAAAATTCTGCGTCTCTTTGTTAAACAGTCACTGTCTGGAAACACCTGCGCCACTTCTCGCTCTTTGATTTGCTCTCCGGAGATGTTACTTTGTGCCATCTCTTTCGACGGCATGTTCTCCTGTTACAAAGCCCAATTCTGAGCATTCTGAAAATTTTCGCCAGATTTTGGCCAATATATCAGGAGAACATGAAGTGGAAAGAGGTATACTAAATTTCAGCTTCAAAGGCATCGCCTTAAACTTGCAATTAAGAGGCGCAGGCCATTCAGGAGGCGTTCGAAAATTCTGCGTCTCTTCGTGAAACAGTCACTGTCTCGAAACACCTGCGCCACTTCTCGCTCTTTGATTTGCTCTCCGGAGACATTACTTTGTTCCATCTCTTTCGACTGCATGTTCTCCTGTTACAAAGCCCAATTTTGTGTATTCTCGAAATTTTCGCAAGATTTTGGCCAATAAATCAGGAGAACATGAAGTCAAAAGAGGTATACTAAATTTCAGCTTCAAAGGCATCGCTTAAATGTATCAAATCAGAGGCGCAGGCATTTCAAGAGGCGTTCGAAAATTGTGCGACTCTTCGCTAAACAGTCCCTGTCTCGAAACATCTGCGCCACTTCTCGCTCATTGATTTGCCCTCCGGAGACGTTACTTTGTGCCATCTCTTTCGACGGCATGTTGTCCTGTTACAAAGCCAAATTCTGTGCATTCTGAAAATTTTCTCCAGATTTTGGCCAATATATCAGGAGAACATGAAGTCAAAAGAGGTAGACTAAATTTCAGGATCAAAGGCATCGCCTTAAGGTTGCAAATAAGAGGCGCAGGCCTTTCAAGAGGCGTTCGAAAATTCTGCGTCTCTTCGTTAAACAGTCACTGTCTCGAAATATCTGCGCCACTTCTCGCTCTTTGATTTGCTCTCCGGAGACGCTACTTTGTGCCATCTCTTTCGACGGCATGTTCTCCTGTTACAAAGCCCAATTTTGTGTATTCTGAAAATTTTTGCTAGATTTTGGCCAATATATCAGGAGAACATGAAGTATAAAGAGGTATACTAAATTTCAGTTTCAAAGGCATCGCTTAAAAGTATCAAATCAGAGGCGCAGGCCTTTCAAGAGGCGTTCGAAAATTGTGCGTCTCTTCGCTAAACAGTCACTGTCTCGAAACAGCTGCGCCACTTCTCGCTCTTTCGTTTGCTGTCCGGAGACGTTACATTGTTCCATCTCTTCCGACGGTATGTTCTCCTGTTACAAAGCTCAATTTTGTGTATTCTCGAAATTTTCGCCAGATTTTGGCCAATATATCAGGAGAAAATGAAGTGGAGAGAGGTATACTAAATTTCAGCTTCAAAGGCATCGCCTTAAAGTTGCAAATCAGAGGCGCAGGACTTTCAAGAGGCTTTCGAAAATTCTGCGTCTTTTCGTGAATCAGTCACTGTCTCGAAACATCTGCGCCACATCTCGCTCTTTGATTTGCTCTCCGGAGACGTTACTTTGTGCCATCTCTTTCGACGACATGTTCTCCTGTTACAAAGCCCAATTTTGTGCATTCTGAAAATTTTCGCTAGATTTTGGCCAATATATCAGGAGAACATGAAGTGGAAAGAGGTATACTAAATTTCAGCTTCCAAGGCATCGCCTTAAACTTGCATTTAAGAGGCGCAGGCCTTTCAAGAGGCGTTCGAAAATTCTGCGTCTCTTTGTTAAACAGTCACTGTCTCGAAACACCTGCGCCACTTCTCGCTCTTTCGTTTGCTGTCCGGAGACGTTCCATTGTTCCATCTATTTCGACGGTATGTTCTCCTGTTACAAAGTTCAATTTTGTGTATTCTCGAAATTTTCGCCAGATTTTGGCCAATATATCAGGAGAAAATGAAGTGGAAAGAGGTATACTAAATTTCAGCTTCAAAGGCATCGCCTTAAAGTTGCAAATCAGAGGCGCAGGCCTTTCAAGAGGCGTTCGAAAATTCTGCGTGTCTTCGTTAAACAGTCACTGTCTCGAAATATCTGCGCCACTTCCCGCTCTTTGATTTGCTCTCCGGAGACATTACTTTGTTCCTTCCCTTTCGACGGCATGTTCTCCTGTTACAAAGCCCAATTTTGTGTATTCTCGAAATTTTCGCCAAATTTTGGCCAATAAATCAGGAGAAAATGAAGTGGAAAGAGGTATACTAAATTTCAGCTTCAAAGGCATCCTTAAAGTTGCAAATAAGAGGCGCAGGCATTTCAAGAGGCGTTCGAAAATTCTGCGTCTCTTCGTTAATCAGTCACTGTCTCGAAACATCTGCGCCACATCTCGCTCTTTGATTTGCTCTCCGGAGACGTTACTTTGTGCCATCTCTTTGGACGGCATGTTCTCCTGTTACAATGCCCAATTTTGTGCATTCTGAAAATTTTCGCTAGATTTTGGCCAATATATTAGGAGAACATGAAGTGGAAAGAGGTATACTAAATTTCAGCTTCAAAGGCATCGCTTAAAAGTATTAAATCAGAGGCGCAGGCCTTTCAAGAGGCGTTCGAAAATTGTGCGACTCTTCGTTAAACAGTCACTGTCTCGAAACACCTGCGCCACTTCTCGCTCTTTCGTTTGCTGTCCGGAGACGTTACATTGTTCCATCTATTTCGACGGTATGTTCTCCTGTTACAAAGTTCAATTTTGTGTATTCTCGAAATTTTCGCCAGATTTTGGCCAATATATCAGGAGAAAATGAAGTGGAAAGAGGTATACTAAATTTCAGCTTCAAAGGCATCGCCTTAAAGTTGCAAATCAGAGGCGCAGGCCTTTCAAGAGGCGTTCGAAAATTCTGCGTGTCTTCGTTAAACAGTCACTGTCTCGAAATATCTGCGCCACTTCCCGCTCTTTGATTTGCTCTCCGGAGACGTTACATTGTGCCATCTCTTTCGACGGCATGTTCTCCTGTTACAAAGTTCAATTTTGTGTATTCTCGAAATTTTCGCCAGATTTTGGCCAATATATCAGGAGAAAATGAAGTGGAAAGAGGTATACTAAATTTCAGCTTCAAAGGCATCGCCTTAAAGTTGCAAATCAGAGGCGCAGGCCTTTCAAGAGGCGTTCGAAAATTCTGCGTGTCTTCGTTAAACAGTCACTGTCTCGAAATATCTGCGCCACTTCCCGCTCTTTGATTTGCTCTCCGGAGACGCTACATTGTGCCATCTCTTTCGACGGCATGTTCTCCTGTTACAAAGCCCAATTCTGTGGATTCTGAAAATTTTCGCCAGATTTTGGCCAATATATCAGGAGAACATGAAGTGGAAAGAGGTATACTAAATTTCAGCTTCAAAGGCATCGCCTTAAAGTTGTAAATCAGAGGCGCAGGCCTTTCAAGAGGCGTTCGAAAATTCTGCGTGTCTTCGTTAAACAGTCACTGTCTCGAAACATCTGCGCCACTTCTCGCTCTTTGATTTGCTCTCCGGAGACATTACATTGTTCCATCTATTTCGACGGTATGTTCTCCTGTTACAAAGTCCAATTTTGTGTATTCTCGAAATTTTCGCCAGATTTTGGCCAATACATCAGGAGAAAATGAAGTGGAAAGAGGTATACTAAATTTCAGCTTCAAAGGCATCGCCTTAAAGTTGCAAATCAGAGGCGCAGGCCTTTCAAGAGGCGTTCGAAAATTCTGCGTGTCTTCGTTAAACAGTCACTGTCTCGAAATATCTGTGCCACTTCTCGCTCTTTGATTTGCTCTCCAGAGACGTTACTTTGTGCCATCTCTTTCGACGGCATGTTCTCTTGTTATAAAGCCCAATTTTGAGCATTCTGAAAATTTTCGCCAGATTTTGGCCAATATATCAGGAGAACATGAAGTCAAAAGAGGTATACTAAATTTCAGCTTCAAAGGCATCGCCTTAAAGTTGCAAATAAGAGGCGCAGGCTTTTCAAGAGGCGTTCGAAAATTGTGCGTCTCTTCGCTAAACAGTCACTGTCTCGAAACAGCTGCGCCACTTCTCGCTCTTTCGTTTGCTGTCCGGAGACGTTACATTGTTCCATCTCTTCCGACGGTATGTTCTCCTGTTACAAAGCTTAATTTTGTGTATTCTCGAAATTTTCGCCAGATTTTGGCCAATATATCAGGAGAAAATGAAGTGGAAAGAGGTATACTAAATTTCAGCTTCAAAGGCATCGCCTTAAAGTTGCAAATCAGAGGCGCAGGACTTTCAAGAGGCTTTCGAAAATTCTGCGTCTTTTCGTGAATCAGTCACTGTCTCGAAACATCTGCGCCACATCTCGCTCTTTGATTTGCTCTCCGGAGACGTTACTTTGTGCCATCTCTTTCGACGACATGTTCTCCTGTTACAAAGCCCAATTTTGTGCATTCTGAAAATTTTCGCTAGATTTTGGCCAATATATCAGGAGAACATGAAGTGGAAAGAGGTATACTAAATTTCAGCTTCCAAGGCATCGCCTTAAACTTGCATTTAAGAGGCGCAGGCCTTTCAAGAGGCGTTCGAAAATTCTGCGTCTCTTTGTTAAACAGTCACTGTCTCGAAACACCTGCGCCACTTCTCGCTCTTTCGTTTGCTGTCCGGAGACGTTACTTTGTGCCATCTCTTTGGACGGCATGTTCTCCTGTTACAAAGTCCAATTTTGTGTATTCTCGAAATTTTCGCCAGATTTTGGCCAATACATCAGGAGAAAATGAAGTGGAAAGAGGTATACTAAATTTCAGCTTCAAAGGCATCGCTTAAAAGTATTAAATCAGAGGCGCAGGCCTTTCAAGAGGCGTTCGAAAATTGTGCGACTCTTCGTTAAACAGTCACTGTCTCGAAACATCTGCGCCACTTCTCGCTCATTGATTTGCCCTCCGGAGACGTTACATTGTGCCATCTCTTTCGACGGCATGTTCTCCTGTTACAAAGCCCAATTCTGTGGATTCTGAAAATTTTCGCCAGATTTTGGCCAATATATCAGGAGAACATGAAGTGGAAAGAGGTATACTAAATTTCAGCTTCAAAGGCATCGCCTTAAAGTTGCAAATCAGAGGCGCAGGCCTTTCAAGAGGCGTTCGAAAATTCTGCGTGTCTTCGTTAAACAGTCACTGTCTCGAAACATCTGCGCCACTTCTCGCTCTTTGATTTGCTCTCCGGAGACATTACTTTGTTCCATCTCTTTCGACTGCATGTTCTCCTGTTACAAAGCCCAATTTTGTGTATTCTCGAAATTTTCGCAAGATTTTGGCCAATAAATCAGGAGAGCATGAAGTCAAAAGAGGTAGACTAAATTTCAGGTTCAAAGGCATCGCCTTAAAGTTGCAAATAAGAGGCGCAGGCCTTTCAAGAGGCGTTCGAAAATTCTGCGTCTCTTCGTTAAACAGTCACTGTCTCGAAATATATGCGCCACTTCTCGCTCTTTGATTTGCTCTCCGGAGACGCTACTTTGTGCCATCTCTTTCGACGGCATGTTCTCCTGTTACAAAGCCCAATTTTGTGCATTCTGAAAATTTTCGTTAAATTTTGGCCAATATATCAGGAGAACATGAAGTGGAAAGAGGTATACTAAATTTCAGCTTCAAAGGCATTGCCTTAAACTTGCATTTAAGAGGCGCAGGCCTTTCAAGAGGCGTTCGAAAATTCTGCGTCTCTTCGTTAAACAGTCACTGTCTCGAAACACCTGCGCCACTTCTCGCTGTTTCGTTTGCTGTCCGGAGACCTTACATTGTTCCATCTATTTCGACGGTATGTTCTCCTGTTACAAAGTCCAATTTTGTGTATTCTCGATATTTTCGCCAGATTTTGGCCAATACATCAGGAGAAAATGAAGTGGAAAGAGGTATACTAAATTTCAGCTTCAAAGGCATCGCCTTAAAGTTGCAAATCAGAGGCGCAGGCCTTTCAAGAGGCGTTCGAAAATTCTGCGTGTCTTCGTTAAACAGTCACTGTCTCGAAATATCTGTGCCACTTCTCGCTCTTTGATTTGCT
>NW_027486332.1:0-23849 GCF_050908995.1 Andrena cerasifolii
AACAACGAAACAACGAAACAAAGAAACAACGAAACAACGGAATAACGAAACAACGAAACAACGAACCAACGAACCAACGAACAAACGAACCAACGAACCAACGAACCAACGAACCAACGAACCAACGAACCAACGAACAAACGAACAAACGAACAAACGAAGAAACGAAGAAACGAACAAACGAACAAACGAACCAACGGACCAACGAACCAACGAACCAACGAACCAACGAACCAACGAACCAACGAACCAACAAACCAACGAACCAACGAACCAACGAACCAACGAACCAACGAACCAACGAACCAACGAACCAACGAACCTTCGAACCAACGAACAAACGATCCAACGAACCAACGAACCAACGAACCAACGAACCAACGAACCAACAAACAAACGAACAAACGAACAAACGAAGAAACGAAGAAACGAACAAACGAACAAACGAACCACGAACCAACGGACCAACGAACCAACGAACCAACGAACCAACGAACCAAAGAACCAACGAACCAACGAACCAACGACCCAACGAACCAACGAACCAACGAACCAACGTACCAACGAACCAACGAACCAACGAACCAACGAACCAACGAACCAACGAACCAAGGAACCAACGAACCAACGAACCAACGAACCAACGAACCAACGAACCTTCGAACCAACGAACAAACGATCCAACGAACCAACGAACCAACGAACCAACGAACCAACGAACAAACGAACAAACGAACAAACGAACAAAGTGACAAAGAAATAAAAGAACCAACGAAACAACGAAACAACGAAACAACGAAACAACGAAACAACGAAACAACGAAACAACGAAACAACGAAAGAACGAAACAACGAAACAACGAAACAACGAAACAACGAAACAACGAAACAACGAAACAACGAAACAACGAAACAACGAAACAACGAAACAACGAAACAACGAAACAACGAAACAACGAAACAACGAAACAACGAAACAACGAAACAACGAAACAACGAAACAACGAAACAACGAAACAACGAAACAACGAAACAACGAAACAACGAAACAACGAAACAACGAAACAACGAAACAACGAAACAACGAAACAACGAAACAACGAAACAACGAAACAACGAAACAACGAAACAACGAAACAACGAAACAACGAAACAACGAAACAACGAAACAACGAAACAACGAAACAACGAAACAACGAAACAACGAAACAACGAAACAACGAAACAACGAAACAACGAAACAACGAAACAACGAAACAACGTAACAACGAAACAACGAACCAACGAACCTTCGAACCAACGAACAAACGATCCAACGAACCAACGAACCAACGAACCAACGAACCAACGAACCAACGAACAAACGAACAAACGAACAAACGAACAAACGAACAAACGAACAAACGAACAAACGAACAAACGAACAAACGAACCAACGAACCAACGAACCAACGAACCAACGAACCAACGAACCAACGAACCAACGAACCAACGAACCATCGAACCAACGAACCAACGAACCAACGAACCAACGAACCAACGAACCAACGAACCAACGAACCAACGAACCAACGAACCAACGAACCAACGGACCAACGAACCAACGAACCTTCGAACCAACGAACAAACGAACAAACGATCCAACGAACCAACGAACCAACGAACCAACGAACCAACGAACCAACGAACCAACGAACCAACGAACCAACGAACCAACGAACAAACGAACAAACGAACAAAGTGACAAAGAAAGAAAAGAACCAACGAAACAACGAAACAACGAAACAACGAAACAAAGAAACAACGAAACAACGAAACAACGAAACAACGAAACAACGAACCAACGAACCAACGAAACAACGAAACAACGAAACAACGAAACAACGAACCAACGAAACAACGAAACAACGAAACAACGAAACAACGAAACAACGAAACAACGAAACAACGAAACAACGAAACAACGAAACAACGAAACAACGAAACAACGAAACAACGAAACAACGAACCAACGAACCAACGAACCAACGAACCTTCGAACCAACGAACAAACGATCCAACGAACCAACGAACCAACGAACCAACGAACCAACGAACAAACGAACAAACGAACAAACGAACAAACGAACAAAGTGACAAAGAAATAAAAGAACCAACGAAACAACGAAACAACGAAACAACGAAACAACGAAACAACGAAACAACGAAACAACGAAACAACGAAACAACGAAACAACGAAACAACGAAACAACGAAACAACGAAACAACGAAACAACGAAACAACGAAACAACGAAACAACGAAACAACGAAACAACGAAACAACGAAACAACGAAACAACGAAACAACGAAACAACGAAACAACGAAACCAACGAAACAACGAAACAACGAAACAACGAAACAACGAAACAACGAAACAACGTAACAACGAAACAACGAACCAACGAACCTTCGAACAAACGAACCAACGAACCAACGAACCAACGAACCAACGAACCAACGAACCAACGAACCAACGAACCAACGAACCTTCGAACCAACGAACAAACGATCCAACGAACCAACGAACCAACGAACCAACGAACCAACGAACCAACGAACCAACGAACCAACGAACAAACGAACAAACGAACAAAGTGACAAAGAAAGAAAAGAACCAACGAAACAACGAAACAACGAAACAACGAAACAACGAAACAACGAAACAAAGAAACAACGAAACAACGAAACAACGAAACAACGAAACAACGAAACAACGAAACAACGAAACAACGAAACAACGAAACAACGAAACAACGAAACAACGAAACAACGAAACAACGAAACAACGAAACAACGAAACAACGAAACAACGAAACAACGAAACAACGAAACAACGAAACAACGAAACAACGAAACAACGAAACAACGAAACAACGAAACAACGAAACAACGAAACAACGAAACAACGAAACAACGAAACAACGAAACAACGAAACAACGAAACAACGAAACAACGAAACAACGAAACAACGAAACAACGAAACAACGAAACAACGAAACAACGAAACAACGAAACAACGAAACAACGAAACAACGAAACAACGAAACAACGAAACAACGAAACAACGAAACAACGAAACAACGAAACAACGAAACAACGAAACAACGAAACAACGAAAAAACGAAACAACGAAGCAACGAAACAACGAAACAACGAAACAAAGAAACAACGAAACAACGGAACAACGAAACAACGAAACAACGAACCAACGAACCAACGAACAAACGAACCAACGAACCAACGAACCAACGAACCAACGAACCAACGAACCAACGAACAAACGAACAAACGAACAAACGAAGAAACGAAGAAACGAACAAACGAACAAACGAACCAACGGACCAACGAACCAACGAACCAACGAACCAACGAACCAACGAACCAACGAACCAACGAACCAACGAACCAACGAACCATCGAACCAACGAACCAACGAACCAACGAACCAACGAACCAACGAACCAACGAACCTTCGAACCAACGAACAAACGATCCAACGAACCAACGAACCAACGAACCAACGAACCAACGAACAAAGGAACAAACGAACAAACGAACAAACGAACAAAGTGACAAAGAAATAAAAGAACCAACGAAACAACGAAACAACGAAACAACGAAACAACGAAACAACGAAACAACGAAACAACGAAACAACGAAACAACGAAACAACGAAACAACGAAACAACGAAACAACGAAACAACGAAACAACGAAACAACGAAACAACGAAACAACGAAACAACGAAACAACGAAACAACGAAACAACGAAACAACGAAACAACGAAACAACGAAACAACGAAACAACGAAATGACGAAACAACGAAACAACGAAACAACGAAACAACGAAACAACGAAACAACGAAACAACGAAACAACGAAACAACGAAACAACGAAACAACGAAACAACGAAACAACGAAACAACGAAACAACGAAACAACGAAACAAGGAAACAACGAAACAACGAAACAACGAAACAACGAAACAACGAAAAAACGAAACAACGAAACAACGAAACAACGAAACAACGAAACAACGAAACAACGAAACAACGTAACAACGAAACAACGAAACAACGAACCAACGAACCTTCGAACAAACGAACCAACGAACCAACGAACCAACGAACCAACGAACCAACGAACCAACGAACCAACGAACCAACGAACCAACGAACAAACGAACAAACGAACAAACGAAGAAACGAAGAAACGAACAAACGAACCAACGAACCAACGAACCAACGAACCAACGAGCCAACGAACCATCGAACCAACGAACCAACGAACCAACGAACCAACGAACCAACGAACCAACGAACCAACGAACCAACGAACCAACGAACCAACGGACCAACGAACCAACGAACCTTCGAACCAACGAACAAACGATCCAACGAACCAACGAACCAACGAACCAACGAACCAACGAACCAACGAACCAACGAACCAAAGAACAAACGAACAAACGAACAAAGTGACAAAGAAAGAAAAGAACCAACGAAACAACGAAACAACGAAACAACGAAACAACGAAACAACGAAACAACGAAACAACGAAACAACGAAACAACGAAACAACGAAACAACGAAACAACGAAACAACGAAACAACGAAACAACGAAACAACGAAACAACGAAACAACGAAACAACGAAACAACGAAACAACGAAACAACGAAACAACGAAACAACGAAACAACGAAACAACGAAACAACGAAACAACGAAACAACGAAACAACGAAACAACGAAACAACGAAACAACGAAACAACGAAACAACGAAACAACGAAGCAACGAAGCAACGAAACAACGAAACAACGAAACAACGAAACAACGAAACAACGAAACAACGAAACAACGAAACAACGAAAAAACGAAACAACGAAACAACGAAACAACGAAACAACGAAACAACGAAACAACGAAACAACGAAACAACGAAACAACGAAACAACGAAACAACGAACCAACGAACCAACGAACCAACGAACCAACGTACCAACGAACAAACGAACAAAGTGACAAAGAAACAAAAGAACCAACGAAACAACGAAACAACGAAACAACGAAACAACGAAACAACGAAACAACGAAACAACGAAACAACGAAACAACGAAACAACGAAACAACGAAACAACGAAACAACGAAACAACGAAACAACGAACCAACCAACCAACGAACCAACGAACCAACGAACCAACGAACCAACGAACCAACGAACCAACGAACAAATGAACAAACGAACCTTCGAACCAACGATCCAACGAACCAACGAACCAACGAACCAACGAACCAACGAACCAACGAACAAACGAACAAACGAACAAACGAAGAAACGAACAAACGAACAAACGAACAAACGAACCAACGGACCAACGAACCAACGAACCAACGAACCAACGAACCAACGAACCAACGAACCAACGAACCAACGAACCAACGAACCAACGAACCAACGAACCAACGAACCAACGAACCAACGAACCAACGAACCAACGAACCAACGAACCAACGAACCAACGAACCAACGAACCAACGAACCAACGAACCAACGAAACTTCGAACCAACGAACCAACGATCCAACGAACCAACGAACCAACGAACAAACGAACCAACGAACCAACGAACCAACGAACCAATGAACCAACGAACCAACGAACAAATGAACAAACGAACCAACGAACCTTCGAACCAACGATCCAACGAACCAACGAACCAACGAACCAACGAACCAACAAACAAACGAACAAACGAACAAACGAAGAAACGAAGAAACGAACAAACGAACAAACGAACAAACGAACCAACGGACCAACGAACCAACGAACCAACGAACCAACGAACCAAAGAACCAACGAACCAACGAACCAACGAACCAACGAACCAACGAACCAACGAACCAACGAACCAACGAACCAACGAACAAACGAACAAACGAACAAAGTGACAAAGAAATAAAAGAACCAACGAAACAACGAAACAACGAAACAACGAAACAACGAAACAACGAAACAACGAAACAACGAAACAACGAAACAACGAAACAACGAAACACCGAAACAACGAAACAACGAAACAACGAAACAACGAAACAACGAAACAACGAAACAACGAAACAACGAAACAACTAAACAACGAAACAACGAAACAACGAAACAACGAAACAACGAAACAACGAAACAACGAAACAACGATACAACGAAACAACGAAACAACGAAACAAAGAAACAACGAAACAACGAAACAACGAAACAACGAAACAACGAAACAACGAAACAACGAAACAACGAAACAACGAAACAACGAAACAACGAACCAACGAACAAACGAACCAACGAACCAACGAACCAACGAACCAACGTACCAACGAACCAACGAACCAACGAACAAACGAACAAACGAACAAACGAACAAAGTGACAAAGAAACAAAAGAACCAACGAAACAACGAAACAACGAAACAACGAAACAACGAAACAACGAAACAACGAAACAACGAAACAACGAAACAACGAAACCACGAAACAACGAAACAACGAAACAACGAAACAACGAAACAACGAAACAACGATCCAACGAACCAACGAACCAACGAACCAACGAACCAACGAACAAACGAACAAACGAACAAACGAAGAAACGAACAAACGAACAAACGAACAAACGAACAAACGAACCAACGAACCAACGAACCAACGAACCAACGAACCAACGAACCAACGAACCAACGAACCATCGAACCAACGAACCAACGTACCAACGAACCAACGAACAAACGAACAAACGAACAAACGAAGAAACGAAGAAACGAACAAACGAACAAACGAACCAACGAACAAAAGAACAAACGAACCAACGAAACAACGAACCAACGAACCAACCAACCAACGAACCAACGAACCAACGAACCAACGAACCAACGAACCAACGAACCAACGAACCAACGAACCAACGAACAAATGAACCAACGAACCAACGAACCAACGAACCAACGAACCAACGAACCAACGAACCAACGAACCAACGAACCAACGAACCAACGAACCAACGAACCAACGAACCAACGAAACTTCGAACCAACGAACCAACGATCCAACGAACCAACGAACCAACGAACAAACGAACCAACGAACCAACGAACCAACGAACCAACGAACCAACGAACCAACGAACCAACGTACCAACGAACAAACGAACAAACGAACAAACGAACAAACGAACAAACGAACAAAGTGACAAAGAAACAAAAGAACCAACGAAACAACGAAACAACGAAACAACGAAACAACGAAACAACGAAACAACGAAACAACGAAACAACGAAACAACGAAACAACGAAACAACGAAACAACGAAACAACGAAACAACGAAACAACGAAACAACGAAACAACGAAACAACGAAACAACGAAACAACGAACCAACGAACCAACGATCCAACGAACCAACGAACCAACGAACCAACGAACCAACGAACAAACGAACAAACGAACAAACGAAGAAACGAACAAACGAACAATCGAACAAACGAACCAACGAACCAACGAACCAACGAACCAACGAACCAACGAACCAACGAACCAACGAACCATCGAACCAACGAACCAACGTACCAACGAACCAACGAACCAACGAACCAACGAACCAACGAACCAACGAACCAACGAACCAACGAACCAACGAACAAACGAACAAAAGAACAAACGAACCAACGAAACAACGAACCAACGAACCAACCAACCAACGAACCAACGAACCAACGAACCAACGAACCAACGAACCAACGAACCAACGAACCAACGAACCAACGAACCTTCGAACCAACGAACAAATGAACCAACGAACCAACGAACCAACGACCCAACGAACCAACGAACCAACGAACCAACGAACCAACGAACCAACGAACCAACGAACCAACGAACGAACGAACCAACGAACCAACGAACCAACGAACCAACGAACCAACGAAACTTCGAACCAACGAACCAACGATCCAACGAACCAACGAACCAACGAACAAACGAACCAACGAACCAACGAACCAACGAACCAACGAACCAACGAACCAACGAACCAACGAACCAACGTACCAACGAACAAACGAACAAACGAACAAACGAACAAACGAACAAAGTGACAAAGAAACAAAAGAACCAACGAAACAACGAAACAACGAAACAACGAAACAACGAAACAACGAAACAACGAAACAACGAAACAACGAAACAACGAAACAACGAAACAACGAAACAACGAAACAACGAAACAACGAAACAACGAAACAACGAAACAACGAAACAACGAAACAACGAAACAACGAAACAACGAAACAACGAAACAACGAAACAACGAAACAACGAAACAACGAAACAACGAAACAACGAAACAACGAAACAACGAAACAACGAAACAACGAAACAACGAAACAACGAAACAACGAAACAACGAAACAACGAAACAACGAAACAACGAAACAACGAAACAACGAAACAACGAAACAACGAACCAACGAACCAACGAACCAACGAACCAACGAACCAACGAACAAATGAACAAACGAACCAACGAACCTTCGAACCAACGATCCAACGAACCAACGAACCATCGAACCAACGAACCAACAAACAAACGAACAAACGAACAAACGAAGAAACGAAGAAACGAACAAACGAACAAACGAACCAACGGACCAACGAACCAACGAACCAACGAACCAACGAACCAACGAACCAACGAACCAACGAACCAACGAACCAACGAACCAACGAACCAACGAACCAACGAACCAACGAACCATCGAACCAACGAACAAACGATCCAACGAACCAACGAACCAACGAACCAACGAACCAACGAACAAACGAACAAAGTGACAATGAAATAAAAGAACCAACGAAACAACGAAACAACGAAACAACGAAACAACGAAACAACGAAACAACGAAACAACGAAATAACGAAACAACGAAACAACGAAACAACGAAACAACGAAACAACGAAACAACGAAACAACGAAACAACGAAACAACGAAACAACGAAACAACGAAACAACGAAACAACGAAACAACGAAACAACGAAACAACGAAACAACGAAACAACGAAACAACGAAACAACGAAACAACGAAACAACGAAACAACGAAACAACGAAACAACGAAACAACGAAACAACGAAACAACGAAACAACGAAACAACGAAACAACGAAACAACGAAACAACGAAACAACGAAACAACGAAACAACGAAACAACGAAACAAAGAAACAACAAAACAACGAAACAACGAAACAACGAAACAACGAAACAACGAAACTACGAAACAACGAAACAACGAAACAACGAAACAACGAAACAACGTAACAACGAAACAACGAACCAACGAACCTTCGAACCAACGAACAAACGATCCAACGAACCAACGAACCAACGAACCAACGAACCAACGAACAAACGAACAAACGAACAAACGAACAAACGAACAAACGAACAAACGAACCAACGAACCAACGAACCAACGAACCAACGAACCAACGAACCAACGAACCAACGAACCAACGAACCAACGAACCATCGAACCAACGAACCAACGAACCAACGAACCAACGAACCAACGAACCAACGAACCAACGAACCAACGAACCAACGAACCAACGAACCAACGAACCAACGAACCAACGAACCAACGAACCAACGAACCAACGTACCAACGAACAAACGAACAAACGAACAAACGAACAAACGAACAAAGTGACAAAGAAACAAAAGAACCAACGAAACAACGAAACAACGAAACAACGAAACAACGAAGCAACGAAACAACGAAACAACGAAACAACGAAACAACGAAGCAACGAAACAACGAAACAACGAAACAACGAACCAACGAACCAACGAACCAACGAACCAACGAACAAATGAACAAACGAACCAACGAACCTTCGAACCAACGATCCAACGAACCAACGAACCAACGAACCAACGAACCAACAAACAAACGAACAAACGAACAAACGAAGAAACGAAGAAACGAACAAACGAACAAACGAACCAACGGACCAACGAACCAACGGACCAACGAACCAACGAACCAACGAACCAAAGAACCAACGAACCAACGAACCAACGAACCAACGAACCAACGAACCAACGAACCAACGAACCAACGAACCTTCGAACCAACGAACAAATGAACCAACGAACCAACGAACCAACGACCCAACGAACCAACGAACCAACGAACCAACGAACCAACGAACCAACGAACCAACGAACCAACGAACCAACGAACCAACGAACCAACGAACCAACGAACCAACGAACCAACGAAACTTCGAACCAACGAACCAACGATCCAACGAACCAACGAACCAACGAACCAACGAACAAACGAACCAACGAACCAACGAACCAACGAACCAACGAACCAACGAACCAACGAACCAACGAACCAACGTACCAACGAACAAACGAACAAACGAACAAACGAACAAACGAACAAAGTGACAAAGAAACAAAAGAACCAACGAAACAACGAAACAACGAAACAACGAAACAACGAAACAACGAAACAACGAAACAACGAAACAACGAAACAACGAAACAACGAAACAACGAAACAACGAAACAACGAAACAACGAAACAACGAAACAACGAAACAACGAAACAACGAAACAACGAAACAACGAAACAACGAAACAACGAAACAACGAAACAACGAAACAACGAAACAACGAAACAACGAAACAACGAAACAACGAAACAACGAAACAACGAAACAACGAAACAACGAAACAACGAAACAACGAAACAACGAAACAACGAAACAACGAAACAACGAAACAACGAAACAACGAACCTTCGAACCAACGATCCAACGAACCAACGAACCATCGAACCAACGAACCAACAAACAAACGAACAAACGAACAAACGAAGAAACGAAGAAACGAACAAACGAACAAACGAACCAACGGACCAACGAACCAACGAACCAACGAACCAACGAACCAACGAACCAACGAACCAACGAACCAACGAACCAACGAACCAACGAACCAACGAACCAACGAACCAACGAACCATCGAACCAACGAACAAACGATCCAACGAACCAACGAACCAACGAACCAACGAACCAACGAACAAACGAACAAAGTGACAATGAAATAAAAGAACCAACGAAACAACGAAACAACGAAACAACGAAACAACGAAACAACGAAACAACGAAACAACGAAATAACGAAACAACGAAACAACGAAACAACGAAACAACGAAACAACGAAACAACGAAACAACGAAACAACGAAACAACGAAACAACGAAACAACGAAACAACGAAACAACGAAACAACGAAACAACGAAACAACGAAACAACGAAACAACGAAACAACGAAACAACGAAACAACGAAACAACGAAACAACGAAACAACGAAACAACGAAACAACGAAACAACGAAACAACGAAACAACGAAACAACGAAACAAAGAAACAACGAAACAACGAAACAACGAAACAACGAAACAACGAAACAACGAAACTACGAAACAACGAAACAACGAAACAACGAAACAACGAAACAACGTAACAACGAAACAACGAACCAACGAACCTTCGAACCAACGAACAAACGATCCAACGAACCAACGAACCAACGAACCAACGAACCAACGAACCAACGAACAAACGAACAAACGAACAAACGAACAAACGAACAAACGAACAAACGAACCAACGAACTAACGAACCAACGAACCAACGAACCAACGAACCAACGAACCAACGAACCAACGAACCATCGAACCAACGAACCAACGAACCAACGAACCAACGAACCAACGAACCAACGAACCAACGAACCAACGAACCAACGAACCAACGAACCAACGAACCAACGAACCAACGAACCAACGTACCAACGAACAAACGAACAAACAAACAAACGAACAAACGAACAAAGTGACAAAGAAACAAAAGAACCAACGAAACAACGAAACAACGAAACAACGAAACAACGAAGCAACGAAACAACGAAACAACGAAACAACGAAACAACGAAGCAACGAAACAACGAAACAACGAAACAACGAACCAACGAACCAACGAACCAACGAACCAACGAACAAATGAACAAACGAACCAACGAATCTTCGAACCAACGATCCAACGAACCAACGAACCAACGAACCAACGAACCAACAAACAAACGAACAAACGAACAAACGAAGAAACGAAGAAACGAACAAACGAACAAACGAACCAACGGACCAACGAACCAACGGACCAACGAACCAACGAACCAACGAACCAAAGAACCAACGAACCAACGAACCAACGAACCAACGAACCAACGAACCAACGAACCAACGAAACAACGAAACAACGAAACAACGAAACAACGAAACAACGAAACAACGAAACAACGAAACAACGAAACAACGAAACAACGAAACAACGAAACAACGAAACAACGAAACAACGAAACAACGAAACAACGAAACAACGAAACAACGAAACAACGAAACAACGAAACAAAGAAACAACGAAACAGCGAAACAACGAAACAACGAAACAACGAAACAACGAAACTACGAAACAACGAAACAACGAAACAACGAAACAACGAAACAACGTAACAACGAAACAACGAACCAACGAACGTTCGAACCAACGAACAAACGATCCAACGAACCAACGAACCAACGAACCAACGAACCAACGAACAAACGAACAAACGAACAAACGAACAAACGAACAAACGAACAAACGAACAAACGAACCAACGAACCAACGAACCAACGAACCAACGAACCAACGAACCAACGAACCAACGAACCAACGAACCATCGAACCAACGAACCAACGAACCAACGAACCAACGAACCAACGAACCAACGAACCAACGAACCAACGAACCAACGAACCAACGAACCAACGTACCAACGAACAAACGAACAAACGAACAAACGAACAAACGAACAAACGAACAAACGAACAAACGAACAAAGTGACAAAGAAACAAAAGAACCAACGAAACAACGAAACAACGAAACAACGAAACAACGAAACAACGAAACAACGAAACAACGAAACAACGAAACAACGAAACAACGAAACAACGAAACAACGAAACAACGAAACAACGAAACAACGAAACAACGAAACAACGAAACAACGAAACAACGAAACAACGAAACAACGAAACAACGAAACAACGAAACAACGAAACAACGAAACAACGAAACAACGAACCAACGAACCAACGAACAAATGAACAAACGAACCAACGAACCTTCGAACCAACGATCCAACGAACCAACGAACCAACGAACCAACGAACCAACGAAACAACGAAACAACGAAACAACGAAACAACGAAACAACGAAACAACGAAACAACGAAACAACGAAACAACGAAACAACGAAACAACGAAACAACGAAACAACGAAACAACGAACCAACGAACAAACGAACCAACGAACCAACGAACCAACGAACCAACGAACCAACGTACCAACGTACCAACGAACCAACGAACCAACGAACAAACGAACAAACGAACAAACGAACAAAGTGACAAAGAAACAAAAGAACCAACGAAACAACGAAACAACGAAACAACGAAACAACGAAACAACGAAACAACGAAACAACGAAACAACGAAACCACGAAACAACGAAACAACGAAACAACGAAACAACGAAACAACGAAACAACGATCCAACGAACCAACGAACCAACGAACCAACGAACCAACGAACAAACGAACAAACGAACAAACGAAGAAACGAACAAACGAACAAACGAACAAACGAACAAACGAACCAACGAACCAACGAACCAACGAACCAACGAACCAACGAACCAACGAACCAACGAACCATCGAACCAACGAACCAACGTACCAACGAACCAACGAACAAACGAACAAACGAACAAACGAAGAAACGAAGAAACGAACAAACGAACAAACGAACCAACGAACAAAAGAACAAACGAACCAACGAAACAACGAACCAACGAACCAACCAACCAACGAACCAACGAACCAACGAACCAACGAACCAACGAACCAACGAACCAACGAACCAACGAACCAACGAACCTTCGAACCAACGAACAAATGAACCAACGAACCAACGAACCAACGAACCAACGAACCAACGAACCAACGAACCAACGAACCAAAGAACCAACGAACCAACGAACCAACGAACCAACGAACCAACGAAACTTCGAACCAACGAACCAACGATCCAACGAACCAACGAACCAACGAACAAACGAACCAACGAACCAACGAACCAACGAACCAACGAACCAACGAACCAACGAACCAACGTACCAACGAACAAACGAACAAACGAACAAACGAACAAACGAACAAACGAACAAAGTGACAAAGAAACAAAAGAACCAACGAAACAACGAAACAACGAAACAACGAAACAACGAAACAACGAAACAACGAAACAACGAAACAACGAAACAACGAAACAACGAAACAACGAAACAACGAAACAACGAAACAACGAAACAACGAAACAACGAAACAACGAAACAACGAAACAACGAAACAACGAAACAACGAAACAACGAAACAACGAAACAACGAACCAACGAACCAACGATCCAACGAACCAACGAACCAACGAACCAACTAACCAACGAACAAACGAACAAACGAACAAACGAAGAAACGAACAAACGAACAATCGAACAAACGAACCAACGAACCAACGAACCAACGAACCAACGAACCAACGAACCAACGAACCAACGAACCATCGAACCAACGAACCAACGTACCAACGAACCAACGAACCAACGAACCAACGAACCAACGAACCAACGAACCAACGAACCAACGAACCAACGAACAAACGAACAAAAGAACAAACGAACCAACGAAACAACGAACCAACGAACCAACCAACCAACGAACCAACGAACCAACGAACCAACGAACCAACGAACCAACGAACCAACGAACCAACGAACCAACGAACCTTCGAACCAACGAACAAATGAACCAACGAACCAACGAACCAACGACCCAACGAACCAACGAACCAACGAACCAACGAACCAACGAACCAACGAACCAACGAACCAACGAACAGAACGAACGAACCAACGAACCAACGAACCAACGAACCAACGAACCAACGAAACTTCGAACCAACGAACCAACGATCCAACGAACCAACGAACCAACGAACAAACGAACCAACGAACCAACGAACCAACGAACCAACGAACCAACGAACCAACGAACCAACGAACCAACGAACCAACGTACCAACGAACAAACGAACAAACGAACAAACGAACAAACGAACAAACGAACAAAGTGACAAAGAAACAAAAGAACCAACGAAACAACGAAACAACGAAACAACGAAACAACGAAACAACGAAACAACGAAACAACGAAACAACGAAACAACGAAACAACGAAACAACGAAACAACGAAACAACGAAACAACGAAACAACGAAACAACGAAACAACGAAACAACGAAACAACGAAACAACGAAACAACGAAACAACGAAACAACGAAACAACGAAACAACGAAACAACGAAACAACGAAACAACGAAACAACGAAACAACGAAACAACGAAACAACGAAACAACGAAACAACGAAACAACGAAACAACGAAACAACGAAACAACGAAACAACGAAACAACGAACCAACGAACCAACGAACCAACGAACCAACGAACCAACGAACAAATGAACAAACGAACCAACGAACCTTCGAACCAACGATCCAACGAACCAACGAACCATCGAACCAACGAACCAACAAACAAACGAACAAACGAACAAACGAAGAAACGAAGAAACGAACAAACGAACAAACGAACCAACGGACCAACGAACCAACGAACCAACGAACCAACGAACCAACGAACCAACGAACCAACGAACCAACGAACCAACGAACCAACGAACCAACGAACCAACGAACCAACGAACCATCGAACCAACGAACAAACGATCCAACGAACCAACGAACCAACGAACCAACGAACCAACGAACAAACGAACAAAGTGACAATGAAATAAAAGAACCAACGAAACAACGAAACAACGAAACAACGAAACAACGAAACAACGAAACAACGAAACAACGAAATAACGAAACAACGAAACAACGAAACAACGAAACAACGAAACAACGAAACAACGAAACAACGAAACAACGAAACAACGAAACAACGAAACAACGAAACAACGAAACAACGAAACAACGAAACAACGAAACAACGAAACAACGAAACAACGATACAACGAAACAACGAAACAACGAAACAACGAAACAACGAAACAACGAAACAACGAAACAACGAAACAACGAAACAACGAAACAACGAAACAACGAAACAACGAAACAAAGAAACAACAAAACAACGAAACAACGAAACAACGAAACAACGAAACAACGAAACTACGAAACAACGAAACAACGAAACAACGAAACAACGAAACAACGTAACAACGAAACAACGAACCAACGAACCTTCGAACCAACGAACAAACGATCCAACGAACCAACGAACCAACGAACCAACGAACCAACGAACAAACGAACAAACGAACAAACGAACAAACGAACAAACGAACAAACGAACAAACGAACCAACGAACCAACGAACCAACGAACCAACGAACCAACGAACCAACGAACCAACGAACCAACGAACCATCGAACCAACGAACCAACGAACCAACGAACCAACGAACCAACGAACCAACGAACCAACGAACCAACGAACCAACGAACCAACGAACCAACGAACCAACGAACCAACGAACCAACGAACCAACGAACCAACGAACCAACGAACCAACGTACCAACGAACAAACGAACAAACGAACAAACGAACAAACGAACAAAGTGACAAAGAAACAAAAGAACCAACGAAACAACGAAACAACGAAACAACGAAACAACGAAGCAACGAAACAACGAAACAACGAAACAACGAAACAACGAAGCAACGAAACAACGAAACAACGAAACAACGAACCAACGAACCAACGAACCAACGAACCAACGAACAAATGAACAAACGAACCAACGAACCTTCGAACCAACGATCCAACGAACCAACGAACCAACGAACCAACGAACCAACAAACAAACGAACAAACGAACAAACGAAGAAACGAAGAAACGAACAAACGAACAAACGAACCAACGGACCAACGAACCAACGGACCAACGAACCAACGAACCAACGAACCAAAGAACCAACGAACCAACGAACCAACGAACCAACGAACCAACGAACCAACGAACCAACGAACCAACGAACCTTCGAACCAACGAACAAATGAACCATCGAACCAACGAACCAACGACCCAACGAACCAACGAACCAACGAACCAACGAACCAACGAACCAACGAACCAACGAACCAACGAACCAACGAACCAACGAACCAACGAACCAACGAACCAACGAACCAACGAAACTTCGAACCAACGAACCAACGATCCAACGAACCAACGAACCAACGAACAAACGAACCAACGAACCAACGAACCAACGAACCAACGAACCAACGAACCAACGAACCAACGAACCAACGTACCAACGAACAAACGAACAAACGAACAAACGAACAAACGAACAAAGTGACAAAGAAACAAAAGAACCAACGAAACAACGAAACAACGAAACAACGAAACAACGAAACAACGAAACAACGAAACAACGAAACAACGAAACAACGAAACAACGAAACAACGAAACAACGAAACAACGAAACAACGAAACAACGAAACAACGAAACAACGAAACAACGAAACAACGAAACAACGAAACAACGAAACAACGAAACAACGAAACAACGAAACAACGAAACAACGAAACAACGAAACAACGAAACAACGAAACAACGAAACAACGAAACAACGAAACAACGAAACAACGAAACAACGAAACAACGAAACAACGAAACAACGAAACAACGAAACAACGAAACAACGAAACAAACGAAACAACGAAACAACGAAACAACGAAACAACGAAACAACGAAACAACGAACCAACGAACCAACGAACCAACGAACCAACGAACCAACGAACCAACGAACAAATGAACAAACGAACCAACGAACCTTCGAACCAACGATCCAACGAACCAACGAACATCGAACCAACGAACCAACAAACAAACGAACAAACGAACAAACGAAGAAACGAAGAAACGAACAAACGAACAAACGAACCAACGGACCAACGAACCAACGAACCAACGAACCAACGAACCAACGAACCAACGAACCAACGAACCAACGAATCAACGAACCAACGAACCAACGAACCAACGAACCAACGAACCATCGAACCAACGAACAAACGATCCAACGAACCAACGAACCAACGAACCAAGAACCAACGAACAAACGAACAAAGTGACAATGAAATAAAAGAACCAACGAAACAACGAAACAACGAAACAACGAAACAACGAAACAACGAAACAACGAAACAACGAAATAACGAAACAACGAAACAACGAAACAACGAAACAACGAAACAACGAAACAACGAAACAACGAAACAACGAAACAACGAAACCAACGAAACAACGAAACAACGAAACAACGAAACAACGAAACAACGAAACAACGAAACAACGAAACAACGAAACAACGAAACAACGAAACAACGAAACAACGAAACAACGAAACAACGAAACAACGAAACAACGAAACAACGAAACAAAGAAACAACGAAACAAAGAAACAACGAAACAACGAAACAACGAAACAACGAACAACGAAACAACGAAACTACGAAACAACGAAACAACGAAACAACGAAACAAACGAAACAACGTAACAACGAAACAACGAACCAACGAACCTTCGAACCAACGAACAAACGATCCAACGAACCAACGAACCAACGAAACAACGAACCAACGAACAAACGAACAAACGAACAAACGAACAAACGAACAAACGAACAAACGAACAAACGAACCAACGAACCAACGAACCAACGAACCAACGAACCAACGAACCAACGAACCAACGAACCAACGAACCATCGAACCAACGAACCAACGAACCAACGAACCAACGAACCAACGAACCAACGAACAACGAACCAACGAACCAACGAACAACGAACCAACGAACCAACGAACCAACGTACCAACGAACAAACGAACAAACGAACAAACGAACAAACGAACAAAGTGACAAAGAAACAAAAGAACCAACGAAACAACGAAACAACGAACAACGAAACAAACGAAGCAACGAAACAACGAAACAACGAAACAACGAAACAACGAAGCAACGAACAACGAAACAACGAAACAACGAACCAACGAACCAACGAACCAACGAACCAACGAACAAATGAACAAACGAACCAACGAACCTTCGAACCAACGATCCAACGAACCAACGAACCAACGAACCAACGAACCAACAAACAAACGAACAAACGAACAAACGAAGAAACGAAGAAACGAACAAACGAACAAACGAACCAACGGACCAACGAACCAACGGACCAACGAACCAACGAACCAACGAACCAAAGAACCAACGAACCAACGAACCAACGAACCAACGAACCAACGAACCAACGAACCAACGAAAACAACGAAACAACGAAACAACGAAACAACGAAACAACGAAACAACGAAACAACGAAACAACGAAACAACGAAACAACGAAACAACGAACAACGAAACAACGAAACAACGAAACAACGAAACAACGAAACAACGAAACACGAAACAACGAAACAACGAAACAACGAAACAACGAAACAACGAAACAACGAAACAACGAAACAACGAAACAACGAAACAACGAAACAACGAACCAACGAACCAACGAACCAACGAACCAACGAACAAATGAACAAACGAACCAACGAACCTTCGAACCAACGATCCAACGAACCAACGAACCAACGAACGACCAACAAACAACAACAAACGAACAAACGAACGAAACGAAGAAACAAACGAAGAAACGAACAAACGAACAAACGAACCAACGGACCAACGAACCAACGGACCAACGAACCAACGAACCAACGAACCAAGAACCAACGAACCAACGAACCAACGAACCAACGAACCAACGAACCAACGAACCAAACGAACCAACGAACCTTCGAACCAACGAACAAATGAACCAACGAACCAACGAACCAACGACCCAACGAACCAACGAACCAACGAACCAACGAACCAACGAACCAACGAACCAACGAACCAACGAACCAACGAACCAACGAACCAACGAACCAACGAACCAACGAACCAACGAAACTTCGAACCAACGAACCAACGATCCAACGAACCAACGAACCAACGAACAAACGAACCAACGAACCAACGAACCAACGAACCAACGAACCAACGAACCAACGAACCAACGAACCAACGTAACCAACGAACAACGAACAAACGAACAAACGAACAACGAACAAAGTGACAAAGAAACAAAAGAACCAACGAAACAACGAAACAACGAAACAACGAAACAACGAAACAAACGAAACAACGAAACAACGAAACAACGAAACAACGAAACAACGAAACAACGAAACAACGAAACAACGAAACAACGAAACAACGAAACAACGAAACAACGAAACAACGAAACAACGAAACAACGAAACAACGAAACAACAAACAACGAAACAACGAAAAACGAAACAAACGAAACAACGAAACAAACGAAACAACGAAAAACAACGAAACAACGAAACAACGAAACAACGAAACAACGAAACAACGAAACAACGAAACAACGAAACAACGAAACAACGAAACAACGAAACAACGAAACAACGAACCAACGAACCAACGAACCAACGAACCAACGAACCAACGAACCAACGAACAAATGAACAAACGAACCAACGAACCTTCGAACCAACGATCCAACGAACCAACGAACCATCGAACCAACGAACCATCAAACAAACGAACAAACGAACAAACGAAGAAACGAAGAAACGAACAACAAACGAACAAACGAACCAACGGACCAACGAACCAACGAACCAACGAACCAACGAACCAACGAACCAACGAACCAACGAACCAACGAACCAACGAACCAACGAACCAACGAACCAACGAACCAACGAACCAACGAACCATCTAACCAACGAACAAACGATCCAACGAACCAACGAACCAACGAACCAACGAACCAACGAACAAACGAACAAAGTGACAATGAAATAAAAGAACCAACGAAACAACGGAAACAACGAAACAACGAAACAACGAAACAACGAAACAACGAAACAACGAAATAACGAAACAACGAAACAACGAAACAACGAAACAACGAAACAACGAAACAACGAAACAACGAAACAACGAAACAACGAAACAACGAAACAACGAAACAACGAAAACAACGAAACAACGAAACAACGAAACAACGAAACAACGAAACAACGAAACAACGAAACAACGAAACAACGAAACAACGAAACAACGAAACAACGAAACAACGAAACAACGAAACAACGAAACAACGAAACAACGAAACAACGAAACAAAGAAACAACGAAACAACGAAACAACGAAACAACGAAACAACGAAACAACGAAACAAAGAAACAACGAAACAACGAAACAACGAAACAACGAAACAACGAAACATACGAACACGAACAACGAAACAACGAAACAACGAAACAACGAAACAACGTAACAACGAAACAACGAACCAACGAACCTTCGAACCAACGAACAAACGATCCAACGAACCAACGAACCAACGAACCAACGAACCAACGAACAAACGAACAAACGAACAAACGAACAAACGAACAAACGAACAAACGAACAAACGAACCAACGAACCAACGAACCAACGAACCAACGAACCAACGAACCAACGAACCAACGAACCAACGAACCATCGAACCAACGAACCAACGAACCAACGAACCAACGAACCAACGAACCAACGAACCACGAACCAACGAACCAACGAACCAACGAACCAACGAACCAACGTACCAACGAACAAACGAACAAACGAACAAACGAACAAACGAACAAAGTGACAAAGAAACAAAAGAACCAACGAAACAACGAAACAACGAAACAACGAAACAACGAAGCAACGAAACAACGAAACAACGAAACAACGAAACACGAAGCAACGAAACAACGAAACAACGAAACAACGAACCAACGAACAAACGAACCAACGAACCAACGAACAAATGAACAAACGAACCAACGAACCTTCGAACCAACGATCCAACGAACCAACGAACCAACGAACCAACGAACCAACAAACAAACGAACAAACGAACAAACGAAGAAACGAAGAAGACAAAAACGAACAAACGAACAAACGAACCAACGGACCAACGAACCAACGACCAACGAACCAACGAACCAACGAAACCAAAGAACCAACGAACCAACCGAACCAACGAACCAACGAACAACGAACCAACGAACCAACGAAACAACGAAACAACGAAACAACGAAACAACGAAACAACGAAACAACGAAACAACGAAACAAACGAAACACGAAACAACGAAACAACGAAACAACGAAACAACGAAACAACGAAACAACGAAACAACGAAACAACGAAACAACGAAACAACGAAAACAAAGAAACAACGAAACAGCGAAACAACGAAACAACGAAACAACGAAACAACGAAACTACGAAACAACGAAACAACGAAACAACGAAACAACGAAACAACGTAACAACGAAACAACGAACCAACGAACGTTCGAACCAACGAACAAACGATCCAACGAACCAACGAACCAACGAACCAACGAACCAACGAACAAACGAACAACGAACAAACGAACAAACGAACAAACGAACAAACGAACAAACGAACCAACGAACCAACGAACCAACGAACCAACGAACCAACGAACCAACGAACCAACGAACCAACGAACCATCGAACCAACGAACCAACGAACCAACGAACCAACGAACCAACGAACCAACGAACCAACGAACCAACGAACCAACGAACCAACGAACCAACGTACCAACGAACAAACGAACAAACGAACAAACGAAACAAACGAACAAAGTGACAAAGAAACAAAAGAACCAACGAAACAACGAAACAACGAAACAACGAAACAACGAAACAACGAAGCAACGAAACAACGAAACAACGAAACAACGAAACAACGAAACAACGAAACAACGAAACAACGAAACAACGAAACAACGAACCAACGAACCAACGAACCAACGAACCAACGAACAAATGAACAAACGAACCAACGAACCTTCGAACCAACGATCCAACGAACCAACGACAACGAACCAACGAACCAACAAACAACAACAAACGAACAAACGAAGAAACGAAGAAACGAACAAACGAACAAACGAACCAACGGACCAACGAACCAACGAACCAACGAACCAACGAACCAAAGAACCAACGAACCAACGAACCAACGAACCAACGAACCAACGAACCAACGAACCAACGAACCAACGAACCAACGAACCAACGAACCAACGAACCAACGAACCAACGAAACTTCGAACCAACGAACCAACGATCCAACGAACCAACGAACCAACGAACAACGAACCAACGAACCAACGAACCAACGAACCAACGAACCAACGAACCAACGAACCAACGAACCAACGAACAAACGAAAAAACGACAAACGAACAAACGAACAAACGAACAAACGAACAAACGAACAAACGAACAAACGAATAAAAGAACAAACGAACAAA
>NW_027486333.1:0-23832 GCF_050908995.1 Andrena cerasifolii
GCAGATGTTTGGAGACAGTGACTGTTTAAGGAAGAGACGCAGAATTTTCGAACGCCTCTTGAAAGGCCTGCGCCTCTTATTTGCAAGTTTAAGGCGATGCCTTTGTAGCTGAAATTTAGTATACCTCTTTCCACTTCATTTTCTCCTGATATATTTTCCAAAATCTGGCGAAAATTTCGAGAATACACAAAATTGTGCTTTGTAACAGGACAACATGCCTTCGAAAGAGATAGAACAAAGTAACGTCTCTGGAGAGCAAATCAAATAGCGAGAAGTGGCGCAGGTGTTTTGAGACCGTGATTGTTTAACAACGAGACGCAGAATATTCGAACGCCTCTTGAAAGGCCTGCGCCTCTTATTTGCAACTTTAAGGCGATGCATTTGAAGCTGAAATTTAGTATACCTCTTTCCACTTCATGTTCTCCTGATATATTGGCCAAAATCTGGCGAAAATTTTCAGAATGCACAGAATTGGGCTTTGTAACAGGAGATCATGCCGTCGAAAGGGATGGCACAAAGTAACGTCTCCGGAGAGCAAATCAAAGAGCGAGAAGTGACGCAGATGTTTCGAGACAGTGACTGTTTAACGAAGAGACGAAGAATTTTCGAACGCCTCTTGAATGGCCTGCGCCTCTTATTTGCAACTTCAAGGCGATGCCTTTGAAGCTGAAATTTAGTATTCCTCTTTCCACTTCATGTTCTCCTGATATATTGGCCAAAGTCTGGCGAAAATTTTCAGAATGCACTAAATTGGGCTTTGTAACAGGAGAACATGCCGTCGAAAGAGATGGCACAAAGTAACGTCTCCGGAGAGCAAATCAAAGAGCGAGAAGTGACGCAGATGTTTCGAGACAGTGACTGTTTAACGAAGAGACGAAGAATTTTCGAACGCCTCTTGAAAGGCCTGCGCCTCTTAATTGCAAGTTTAAGGCGATGCCTTTGAAGCTGAAATTTAGTATACCTCTTTCCACTTCATGTTCTCCTGATATATTGGCCAAAATCTGGCGAAAATTTCGAGAATACACAAAATTGTGCTTTGTAACAGGACAACATGCCGTCGAAAGAGATAGAACAAAGTAACGTCTCTGGAGAGCAAATCAAAGAGCGAGAAGTGGCGCAGGTGTTTCGAGACCGTGATTGTTTAACAACGAAACGCAGAATTTTCGAACGCCTCTTGAAAGGCCTGCGCCTCTTATTTGCAACTTTAAGGCGATGCATTTGAAGCTGAAATTTAGTATACCTCTTTCCACTTCATGTTCTCCTGATATATTGGCCAAAATCTGGCGAAAATTTTCAGAATGCACAGAATTGGGCTTTGTAACAGGAGAACATGCCGTCGAAAGAGATGGCACAAAGTAACGTCTCCGGAGAGCAAATCAAAGAGCGAGAAGTGACGCAGATGTTTCGAGACAGTGACTGTTTAACGAAGAGACGAAGAATTTTCGAACGCCTCTTGAATGGCCTGCGCCTCTTATTTGCAACTTCAAAGCGATGCCTTTGAAGCTGAAATTTAGTATTCCTCTTTCCACTTCATGTTCTCCTGATATATTGGCCAAAGTCTGGCGAAAATTTTCAGAATGCACTAAATTGGGCTTTGTAACAGGAGAACATGCCGTCGAAAGATATGGAACAAAGTAACGTCTCCGGAGAGCAAATCAAAGAGCGAGAAGTGACGCAGATGTTTCGAGACAGTGACTGTTTAACGAAGAGACGAAGAATTTTCGAACGCCTCTTGAAAGGCCTGCGCCTCTTATTTGCAACTTTAAGCCGATGCCTTTGAAGCTGAAATTTAGTATACCTCTTTCCACTTCATGTTCTCCTGATATATTGGCCAAAATCTGGCGAAAATTTTCAGAATGCACAAAATTGAGCTTTGTAACAGGAGAACATGCCGTCGAAAGAGATGGCACAAAGTAACGTCTCCGGAGAGCAAATCAAAGAGCGAGAAGTGACGCAGGTGTTTCGAGACAGTGACTGTTTAACGAAGAGACGAAGAATTTTCGAACGCCTCTTGAATGGCCTGCGCCTCTTATTTGCAACTTTAAGGCGATGCCTTTGAAGCTGAAATTTAGTATACCTCTTTCCACTTCATGTTCTCCTGATATATTTTCCAAAATCTGGCGAAAATTTCGAGAATACACAAAATTGTGCTTTGTAACAGGACAACATGCCGTCGAAAGAGATAGAACAAAGTAACGTCTCTGGAGAGCAAATCAAAGAGCGAGAAGTGGCGCATGTGTTTCGAGACCGTGATTGTTTAACAACGAGACGCAGAATTTTCGAACGCCTCTTGAAAGGCCTGCGCCTCTTATTTGCAACATTAAGGCGATGCATTTGAAGCTGAAATTTAGTATACCTCTTTCCACTTCATGTTCTCCTGATATATTGGCCAAAATCTGGCGAAAATTTTCAGAATGCACAGAATTGGGCTTTGTAACAGGAGAACATGCCGTCGAAAGAGATGGCACAAAGTAACGTCTCTGGAGAGCAAATCAAAGAGCGAGAAGTGGCGCAGGTGTTTCGAGACCGTGATTGTTTAACAACGAGACGCAGAATTTTCGAACGCCTCTTGAAAGGCCTGCGCCTCTTATTTGCAACTTTAAGGCGATGCATTTGAAGCTGAAATTTAGTATACCTCTTTCCACTTCATGTTCTCCTGATATATTGGCCAAAATCTGGCGAAAATTTTCAGAATGCACAGAATTGGGCTTTGTAACAGGAGAACATGCCGTCGAAAGGGATGGCACAAAGTAACGTCTCCGGAGAGCAAATCAAAGAGCGAGAAGTGACGCAGATGTTTCGAGACAGTGACTGTTTAACGAAGAGACGAAGAATTTTCGAACGCCTCTTGAATGGCCTGCGCCTCTTATTTGCAACTTCAAGGCGATGCCTTTGAAGCTGAAATTTAGTATTCCTCTTTCCACTTCATGTTCTCCTGATATATTGGCCAAAGTCTGGCGAAAATTTTCAGAATGCACAAAATTGGGCTTTGTAACAGGAGAACATGCTGTCGAAAGAGATGGCACAAAGTAACGTCTCCGGAGAGCAAATCAAAGAGCGAGAAGTGACGCAGGTGTTTCGAGACAGTGACTGTTTAACGAAGAGACGAAGAATTTTCGAACGCCTCTTGAATGGCCTGCGCCTCTTATTTGCAACTTCAAGGCGATGCCTTTGAAGCTGAAATTTAGTATTCCTCTTTCCACTTCATGTTCTCCTGATATATTGGCCAAAGTCTGGCGAAAATTTTCAGAATGCACTAAATTGGGCTTTGTAACAGGAGAACATGCCGTCGAAAGAGATGGCACAAAGTAACGTCTCCGGAGAGCAAATCAAAGAGCGAGAAGTGGCGCAGATGTTTGGAGACAGTGACTGTTTAAGGAAGAGACGCAGAATTTTCGAACGCCTCTTGAAAGGCCTGCGCCTCTTATTTGCAAGTTTAAGGCGATGCCTTTGTAGCTGAAATTTAGTATACCTCTTTCCACTTCATTTTCTCCTGATATATTTTCCAAAATCTGGCGAAAATTTCGAGAATACACAAAATTGTGCTTTGTAACAGGACAACATGCCTTCGAAAGAGATAGAACAAAGTAACGTCTCTGGAGAGCAAATCAAATAGCGAGAAGTGGCGCAGGTGTTTTGAGACCGTGATTGTTTAACAACGAGACGCAGAATATTCGAACGCCTCTTGAAAGGCCTGCGCCTCTTATTTGCAACTTTAAGGCGATGCATTTGAAGCTGAAATTTAGTATACCTCTTTCCACTTCATGTTCTCCTGATATATTGGCCAAAATCTGGCGAAAATTTTCAGAATGCACAGAATTGGGCTTTGTAACAGGAGATCATGCCGTCGAAAGGGATGGCACAAAGTAACGTCTCCGGAGAGCAAATCAAAGAGCGAGAAGTGACGCAGATGTTTCGAGACAGTGACTGTTTAACGAAGAGACGAAGAATTTTCGAACGCCTCTTGAATGGCCTGCGCCTCTTATTTGCAACTTCAAGGCGATGCCTTTGAAGCTGAAATTTAGTATTCCTCTTTCCACTTCATGTTCTCCTGATATATTGGCCAAAGTCTGGCGAAAATTTTCAGAATGCACTAAATTGGGCTTTGTAACAGGAGAACATGCCGTCGAAAGAGATGGCACAAAGTAACGTCTCCGGAGAGCAAATCAAAGAGCGAGAAGTGACGCAGATGTTTCGAGACAGTGACTGTTTAACGAAGAGACGAAGAATTTTCGAACGCCTCTTGAAAGGCCTGCGCCTCTTAATTGCAAGTTTAAGGCGATGCCTTTGAAGCTGAAATTTAGTATACCTCTTTCCACTTCATGTTCTCCTGATATATTGGCCAAAATCTGGCGAAAATTTCGAGAATACACAAAATTGTGCTTTGTAACAGGACAACATGCCGTCGAAAGAGATAGAACAAAGTAACGTCTCTGGAGAGCAAATCAAAGAGCGAGAAGTGGCGCAGGTGTTTCGAGACCGTGATTGTTTAACAACGAAACGCAGAATTTTCGAACGCCTCTTGAAAGGCCTGCGCCTCTTATTTGCAACTTTAAGGCGATGCATTTGAAGCTGAAATTTAGTATACCTCTTTCCACTTCATGTTCTCCTGATATATTGGCCAAAATCTGGCGAAAATTTTCAGAATGCACAGAATTGGGCTTTGTAACAGGAGAACATGCCGTCGAAAGAGATGGCACAAAGTAACGTCTCCGGAGAGCAAATCAAAGAGCGAGAAGTGACGCAGATGTTTCGAGACAGTGACTGTTTAACGAAGAGACGAAGAATTTTCGAACGCCTCTTGAATGGCCTGCGCCTCTTATTTGCAACTTCAAAGCGATGCCTTTGAAGCTGAAATTTAGTATTCCTCTTTCCACTTCATGTTCTCCTGATATATTGGCCAAAGTCTGGCGAAAATTTTCAGAATGCACTAAATTGGGCTTTGTAACAGGAAAACATGCCGTCGAAAGATATGGAACAAAGTAACGTCTCCGGAGAGCAAATCAAAGAGCGAGAAGTGACGCAGATGTTTCGAGACAGTGACTGTTTAACGAAGAGACGAAGAATTTTCGAACGCCTCTTGAAAGGCCTGCGCCTCTTATTTGCAACTTTAAGCCGATGCCTTTGAAGCTGAAATTTAGTATACCTCTTTCCACTTCATGTTCTCCTGATATATTGGCCAAAATCTGGCGAAAATTTTCAGAATGCACAAAATTGAGCTTTGTAACAGGACAACATGCCGTCGAAAGATATGGAACAAAGTAACGTCTCCGGAGAGCAAATCAAAGAGCGAGAAGTGGCGCAGGTGTTTCGAGACAGTGACTGTTTAACGAAGAGACACAGAATTTTTTAACGCCTCTTGAATGGCCTGCGCCTCTTATTTGCAACTTTAAGGCGATGCCTTTGAAGCTGAAATTTAGTATACCTCTTTCCACTTCATTTTCTCCTGATATATTTTCCAAAATCTGGCGAAAATTTCGAGAATACACAAAATTGTGCTTTGTAACAGGACAACATGCCGTCGAAAGAGATAGAACAAAGTAACGTCTCTGGAGAGCAAATCAAAGAGCGAGAAGTGGCGCATGTGTTTCGAGACCGTGATTGTTTAACAACGAGACGCAGAATTTTCGAACGCCTCTTGAAAGGCCTGCGCCTCTTATTTGCAACATTAAGGCGATGCATTTGAAGCTGAAATTTAGTATACCTCTTTACACTTCATGTTCTCCTGATATATTGGCCAAAATCTGGCGAAAATTTTCAGAATGCACAGAATTGGGCTTTGTAACAGGAGAACATGCCGTCGAAAGAGATGGCACAAAGTAACGTCTCTGGAGAGCAAATCAAAGAGCGAGAAGTGGCGCAGGTGTTTCGAGACCGTGATTGTTTAACAACGAGACGCAGAATTTTCGAACGCCTCTTGAAAGGCCTGCGCCTCTTATTTGCAACTTTAAGGCGATGCATTTGAAGCTGAAATTTAGTATACCTCTTTCCACTTCATGTTCTCCTGATATATTGGCCAAAATCTGGCGAAAATTTTCAGAATGCACAGAATTGGGCTTTGTAACAGGAGAACATGCCGTCGAAAGAGATGGCACAAAGTAACGTCTCCGGAGAGCAAATCAAAGAGCGAGAAGTGACGCAGATGTTTCGAGACAGTGACTGTTTAACGAAGAGACGAAGAATTTTCGAACGCCTCTTGAATGGCCTGCGCCTCTTATTTGCAACTTCAAAGCGATGCCTTTGAAGCTGAAATTTAGTATTCCTCTTTCCACTTCATGTTCTCCTGATATATTGGCCAAAGTCTGGCGAAAATTTTCAGAATGCACTAAATTGGGCTTTGTAACAGGAGAACATGCCGTCGAAAGATATGGAACAAAGTAACGTCTCCGGAGAGCAAATCAAAGAGCGAGAAGTGACGCAGATGTTTCGAGACAGTGACTGTTTAACGAAGAGACGAAGAATTTTCGAACGCCTCTTGAAAGGCCTGCGCCTCTTATTTGCAACTTTAAGCCGATGCCTTTGAAGCTGAAATTTAGTATACCTCTTTCCACTTCATGTTCTCCTGATATATTGGCCAAAATCTGGCGAAAATTTTCAGAATGCACAAAATTGAGCTTTGTAACAGGACAACATGCCGTCGAAAGATATGGAACAAAGTAACGTCTCCGGAGAGCAAATCAAAGAGCGAGAAGTGGCGCAGGTGTTTCGAGACAGTGACTGTTTAACGAAGAGACACAGAATTTTTTAACGCCTCTTGAATGGCCTGCGCCTCTTATTTGCAACTTTAAGGCGATGCCTTTGAAGCTGAAATTTAGTATACCTCTTTCCACTTCATTTTCTCCTGATATATTTTCCAAAATCTGGCGAAAATTTCGAGAATACACAAAATTGTGCTTTGTAACAGGACAACATGCCGTCGAAAGAGATAGAACAAAGTAACGTCTCTGGAGAGCAAATCAAAGAGCGAGAAGTGGCGCATGTGTTTCGAGACCGTGATTGTTTAACAACGAGACGCAGAATTTTCGAACGCCTCTTGAAAGGCCTGCGCCTCTTATTTGCAACTTCAAGGCGATGCCTTTGAAGCTGAAATTTAGTATTCCTCTTTCCACTTCATGTTCTCCTGATATATTGGCCAAAGTCTGGCGAAAATTTTCAGAATGCACTAAATTGGGCTTTGTAACAGGAGAACATGCCGTCGAAAGAGATGGCACAAAGTAACGTCTCCGGAGAGCAAATCAAAGAGCGAGAAGTGACGCAGATGTTTCGAGACAGTGACTGTTTAACGAAGAGACGAAGAATTTTCGAACGCCTCTTGAATGGCCTGCGCCTCTTATTTGCAACTTCAAGGCGATGCCTTTGAAGCTGAAATTTAGTATTCCTCTTTCCACTTCATGTTCTCCTGATATATTGGCCAAAGTCTGGCGAAAATTTTCAGAATGCACTAAATTGGGCTTTGTAACAGGAGAACATGCCGTCGAAAGAGATGGCACAAAGTAACGTCTCCGGAGAGCAAATCAAAGAGCGAGAAGTGACGCAGATGTTTCGAGACAGTGACTGTTTTACGAAGAGACGAAGAATTTTCGAACGCCTCTTGAAAGGCCTGCGCCTCTTAATTGCAAGTTTAAGGCGATGCCTTTGAAGCTGAAATTTAGTATACCTCTTTCCACTTCATGTTCTCCTGATATATTGGCCAAAATCTGGCGAAAATTTCGAGAATACACAAAATTGTGCTTTGTAACAGGACAACATGCCGTCGAAAGAGATAGAACAAAGTAACGTCTCTGGAGAGCAAATCAAAGAGTGAGAAGTGGCGCAGGTGTTTCGAGACCGTGATTGTTTAACAACGAGACGCAGAATTTTCGAACGCCTCTTGAAAGGCCTGCGCCTCTTATTTGCAACTTTAAGGCGATGCATTTGAAGCTGAAATTTAGTATACCTCTTTCCACTTCATGTTCTCCTGATATATTGGCCAAAATCTGGCGAAAATTTTCAGAATGCACAGAATTGGGCTTTGTAACAGGAGAACATGCCGTCGAAAGAGATGGCACAAAGTAACGTCTCCGGAGAGCAAATCAAAGAGCGAGAAGTGACGCAGATGTTTCGAGACAGTGACTGTTTAACGAAGAGACGAAGAATTTTCGAACGCCTCTTGAATGGCCTGCGCCTCTTATTTGCAACTTCAAAGTGATGCCTTTGAAGCTGAAATTTAGTATTCCTCTTTCCACTTCATGTTCTCCTGATATATTGGCCAAAGTCTGGCGAAAATTTTCAGAATGCACTAAATTGGGCTTTGTAACAGGAGAACATGCCGTCGAAAGATATGGAACAAAGTAACGTCTCCGGAGAGCAAATCAAAGAGCGAGAAGTGACGCAGATGTTTCGAGACAGTGACTGTTTAACGAAGAGACGAAGAATTTTCGAACGCCTCTTGAAAGGCCTGCGCCTCTTATTTGCAACTTTAAGCCGATGCCTTTGAAGCTGAAATTTAGTATACCTCTTTCCACTTCATGTTCTCCTGATATATTGGCCAAAATCTGGCGAAAATTTTCAGAATGCACAAAATTGAGCTTTGTAACAGGACAACATGCCGTCGAAAGATATGGAACAAAGTAACGTCTCCGGAGAGCAAATCAAAGAGCGAGAAGTGGCGCAGGTGTTTCGAGACAGTGACTGTTTAACGAAGAGACACAGAATTTTTTAACGCCTCTTGAATGGCCTGCGCCTCTTATTTGCAACTTTAAGGCGATGCCTTTGAAGCTGAAATTTAGTATACCTCTTTCCACTTCATTTTCTCCTGATATATTTTCCAAAATCTGGCGAAAATTTCGAGAATACACAAAATTGTGCTTTGTAACAGGACAACATGCCGTCGAAAGAGATAGAACAAAGTAACGTCTCTGGAGAGCAAATCAAAGAGCGAGAAGTGGCGCATGTGTTTCGAGACCGTGATTGTTTAACAACGAGACGCAGAATTTTCGAACGCCTCTTGAAAGGCCTGCGCCTCTTATTTGCAACATTAAGGCGATGCATTTGAAGCTGAAATTTAGTATACCTCTTTCCACTTCATGTTCTCCTGATATATTGGCCAAAATCTGGCGAAAATTTTCAGAATGCACAGAATTGGGCTTTGTAACACGAGAACATGCCGTCGAAAGAGATGGCACAAAGTAACGTCTCCGGAGAGCAAATCAAAGAGCGAGAAGTGACGCAGATGTTTCGAGACAGTGACTGTTTAACGAAGAGACGAAGAATTTTCGATCGCCTCTTGAAAGGCCTGCGCCTCTTAATTGCAAGTTTAAGGCGATGCCTTTGAAGCTGAAATTTAGTATACCTCTTTCGACTTCATGTTCTCCTGATATATTGGCCAAAATCTGGCGAAAATTTTCAGAATGCACAAAATTGGGCTTTGTAACAGGAGAACATGCCGTCGAAAGAGATGGCAAAAAGTAACGTCTCCGGAGAGCAAATCAAAGAGCGAGAAGTGACGCAGATGTTTCGAGACAGTGACTGTTTAACGAAGAGACGAAGAATTTTCGAACGCCTCTTGAAAGGCCTGCGCCTCTTAATTGCAAGTTTAAGGCGATGCCTTTGAAGCTGAAATTTAGTATACCTCTTTCCACTTCATGTTCTCCTGATATATTGGCCAAAATCTGGCGAAAATTTTCAGAATGCACAAAATTGGGCTTTGTAACAGGAGAACATGCCGTCGAAAGAGATGGCACAAAGTAACGTCTCCGGAGAGCAAATCAAAGAGCGAGAAGTGACGCAGATGTTTCGAGAAGGTGACTGTTTAAGGAAGAGACGCAGAATTTTCGAACGCCTCTTGAAAGGCCTGCGCCTCTTATTTGCAACTTTAAGGCGATGCCTTTGAAGCTGAAATTTAGTATACCTCTTTCCACTTCATTTTCTCCTGATATATTTTCCAAAATCTGGCGAAAATTTCGAGAATACACAAAATTGTGCTTTGTAACAGGACAACATGCCGTCGAAAGAGATAGAACAAAGTAACGTCTCTGGAGAGCAAATCAAAGAGCGAGAAGTGGCGCAGGTGTTTCGAGACCGTGATTGTTTAACAACGAGACGCAGAATTTTCGAACGCGTCTTGAAAGGCCTGCGCCTCTTATTTGCAACTTTAAGGCGATGCAATTGAAGCTGAAATTTAGTATACCTCTTTCCACTTCATGTTCTCCTGATATATTGGCCAAAATCTGGCGAAAATTTTCAGAATGCACAGAATTGGGCTTTGTAACAGGAGAACATGCCGTCGAAAGAGATGGCACAAAGTAACGTCTCCGCAGAGCAAATCAAAGAGCGAGAAGTGACGCAGATGTTTCGAGACAGTGACTGTTTAACGAAGAGACGAAGAATTTTCGAACGCCTCTTGAAAGGCCTGCGCCTCTTATTTGCAACTTTAAGCCGATGCCTTTGAAGCTGAAATTTAGTATACCTCTTTCCACTTCATGTTCTCCTGATATATTGGCCAAAATCTGGCGAAAATTTTCAGAATGCACAAAATTGAGCTTTGTAACAGGACAACATGCCGTCGAAAGATATGGAACAAAGTAACGTCTCCGGAGAGCAAATCAAAGAGCGAGAAGTGGCGCAGGTGTTTCGAGACAGTGACTGTTTAACGAAGAGACACAGAATTTTTTAACGCCTCTTGAATGGCCTGCGCCTCTTATTTGCAACTTTAAGGCGATGCCTTTGAAGCTGAAATTTAGTATACCCCTTTCCACTTCATTTTCTCCTGATATATTTTCCAAAATCTGGCGAAAATTTCGAGAATACACAAAATTGTGCTTTGTAACAGGACAACATGCCGTCGAAAGAGATAGAACAAAGTAACGTCTCTGGAGAGCAAATCAAAGAGCGAGAAGTGGCGCATGTGTTTCGAGACCGTGATTGTTTAACAACGAGACGCAGAATTTTCGAACGCCTCTTGAAAGGCCTGCGCCTCTTATTTGCAACTTTAAGGCGATGCATTTGAAGCTGAAATTTAGTATACCTCTTTCCACTTCATGTTCTCCTGATATATTGGCCAAAATCTGGCGAAAATTTTCAGAATGCACAGAATTGGGCTTTGTAACAGGAGAACATGCCGTCGAAAGAGATGGCACAAAGTAACGTCTCCGGAGAGCAAATCAAAGAGCGAGAAGTGACGCAGATGTTTCGAGACAGTGACTGTTTAACGAAGAGACGAAGAATTTTCGAACGCCTCTTGAATGGCCTGCGCCTCTTATTAGCAACTTTACGGCGATGCCTTTGAAGCTGAAATTTAGTATACCTCATTCCACTTCATGTTCTCCTGATATATTGGCCAAAACCTGCGAATATTTTCAGAATGCACAAAATTGCGCTTTGTAACAGGAGATCATACCGTTGAAAGAGATGGCACAAAGTAACGTCTCCGGAGGACAAATCGAAGAGCGAGGAGTGGCGCAGATGTTTCGAGACAGTGACTGTTTAACGAAGAGACGCAGAATTTTCGAACGCCTCTTGAAAGGCATCCGCCTCTTATTTCCAACTTTAAGGCGATGCCTTTGAAGCTGAAATTTAGTATACCTTTTTCCACTTCATGTTCTCCTGACATATTGGCCAAAATTAGGCGAAAATTTCGAGAATGCACAAAATTGGACTTTGTAACAGGAGAACATGCCGTCGAAAGATATGGCACAAAGTAACGTCTCCGGAAAGCAAATCAAAGAGCGAGAAGTGGCGCAGATGTTTCGAGACTGCGACTGTTTAACGAAGAGACGCAGAATTTTCGAACACCTCTTGAAAGGCCTGCGCCTCTTATTGGCAACTTTAAGGCGATGCATTTGAAGCTGAAATTTAGTATACCTCTTTCCACTTCATGTTCTCATGATACATTGGCCAAAATCTGGCGAAAATTTTCAGAACGCACAAAATTGCGCTTTGTAACAGGAGAACATGCCGTCGAAAGGGTTGGCACAAAGTAACGTCTCCGGAGAGCAAATCAGTGCGCGAGAAGTGGGGCAGAAGTTTCGAGACAGTGACTGTTTAACGAAGAGACGCAGAATTTTCGAACGCCTCTTGAAAGGAATGCGCCTCATATTAGCAACTTTAAAGCGATGCCTTTGAAGCTGAAATTTAGTGTACCTCTTTCCACTTCATGTTCTCCTCATACATTGGCCAAAATTTGGCCAAAATTTTTAGAATGCACAAAATTGGGCTTTTTAACAGGAGATCTTGCCGTTGAAAGAGATGGCACAAAGTAACGTCTCCGGAGAGCAAATCAATGAGCGAGAAGTGGCGCATGTGTTTCGAGACAGTGACTGTATAACGAAGAGACGCAGAATTTTCGAACGCCTCTTGAAAGGCCTGCGCCCCTTATTAGCAACTTTACGGCGATGCCTTTGAAGCTGAAATTTAGTATACCTCATTCCACTTCATGTTCTCCTGATATATTGGCCAAAACCTGCGAATATTTTCAGAATGCACAAAATTGCGCTTTTTAACAGGAGATCATGCCGTTGAAAGAGATGGCACAAAGTAACGTCTCCGGAGAGCAAATCAATGAGCGAGAAGTGGCGCATGTGTTTCGAGACAGTGACTGTATAACGAAGAGACGCAGAATTTTCGAACCCCTCTTGAAAGGCCTGCGCCTCTTATTGGCAACTTTAAGGCGATGCGTTTGAAGCTGAAATTTTGTGTACCTTTTTCCACTTCATGTTCTCCTGATATATTGGCCAAAATTTGGCGAAAATTTTCAGAATGCACAAAATTGGGCTTTGTAACAGGAGAACATGCCGTCGAAAGGGATGGCACAAAGTAACGTCTCCGGAGAGCAAATCAGTGAGCGAGAAGTGGGGCAGAAGTTTCGAGACAGTGACTGTTTAAAGAAGAGACGCAGAATTTTCGAACGCCTCTTGAAAGGAATGCGCCTCATATTAGCAACTTTAAAGCGATGCCTTTGAAGCTGAAATTTAGTGTACCTCTTTCCACTTCATGTTCTCCTCATACATTGGCCAAAATTTGGCCAAAATTTTCAGAATGCACAAAATTGGGCTTTGTAACAGGAGAACATGCCGTCGAAAGGGATGGCACAAAGTAACGTCTCCGGAGAGCAAATCAGTGAGCGAGAAGTGGGGCAGAAGTTTCGAGGCAGTGACTGTTTAACGAAGAGATGCAGAATTTTCGAACGCATCTTGAAAGGAATGCGCCTCATATTAGCAACTTTAAAGCGATGCCTTTGAAGCTGAAATTTAGTATACCTCTTTCCACTTCATTTTCTCCTGATATATTTTCCAAAATCTGGCGAAAATTTCGAGAATACACAAAATTGTGCTTTGTAACAGGACAACATGCCGTCGAAAGAGATAGAACAAAGTAACGTCTCTGGAGAGCAAATCAAAGAGCGAGAAGTGGCGCAGATGTTTCGAGACTGCGACTGTTTAACGAAGAGACGAAGAATTTTCGAACGCCTCTTGAAAGGCCTGCGCCTCTTATTTGCAACTTTAAGCCGATGCCTTTGAAGCTGAAATTTAGTATACCTCTTTCCACTTCATGTTCTCCTGATATATTGGCCAAAATCTGGCGAAAATTTTCAGAATGCACAAAATTGAGCTTTGTAACAGGACAACATGCCGTCGAAAGATATGGAACAAAGTAACGTCTCCGGAGAGCAAATCAAAGAGCGAGAAGTGGCGCAGGTGTTTCGAGACAGTGACTGTTTAACGAAGAGACACAGAATTTTTTAACGCCTCTTGAATGGCCTGCGCCTCTTATTTGCAACTTTAAGGCGATGCCTTTGAAGCTGAAATTTAGTGTACCTTTTTCCACTTCATGTTCTCCTGATATATTGGCCAAAATTTGGCGAAAATTTTCAGAATGCACAAAATTGGGCTTTGTAACAGGAGAACATGCCGTCGAAAGGGATGGCACAAAGTAACGTCTCCGGAGAGCAAATCAGTGAGCGAGAAGTGGGGCAGAAGTTTCGAGACAGTGACTGTTTAAAGAAGAGACGCAGAATTTTCGAACGCCTCTTGAAAGGAATGCGCCTCATATTAGCAACTTTAAAGCGATGCCTTTGAAGCTGAAATTTAGTGTACCTCTTTCCACTTCATGTTCTCCTCATACATTGGCCAAAATTTGGCCAAAATTTTCAGAATGCACAAAATTGGGCTTTGTAACAGGAGAACATGCCGTCGAAAGGGATGGCACAAAGTAACGTCTCCGGAGAGCAAATCAGTGAGCGAGAAGTGGGGCAGAAGTTTCGAGGCAGTGACTGTTTAACGAAGAGACGCAGAATTTTCGAACGCATCTTGAAAGGAATGCGCCTCATATTAGCAACTTTAAAGCGATGCCTTTGAAGCTGAAATTTAGTATACCTCTTTCCACTTCATTTTCTCCTGATATATTTTCCAAAATTTGGCCAAAATTTTCAGAATGCACAGAATTGGGCTTTGTAACAGGAGAACATGCCGTCGAAAGAGATGGCACAAAGTAACGTCTCCGGAGAGCAAATCAAAGAGCGAGAAGTGACGCAGATGTTTCGAGACAGTGACTGTTTAACGAAGAGACGAAGAATTTTCGAACGCCTCTTGAATGGCCTGCGCCTCTTATTAGCAACTTTACGGCGATGCCTTTGAAGCTGAAATTTAGTATACCTCATTCCACTTCATGTTCTCCTGATATATTGGCCAAAACCTGCGAATATTTTCAGAATGCACAAAATTGCGCTTTGTAACAGGAGATCATACCGTTGAAAGAGATGGCACAAAGTAACGTCTCCGGAGGACAAATCGAAGAGCGAGGAGTGGCGCAGATGTTTCGAGACAGTGACTGTTTAACGAAGAGACGCAGAATTTTCGAACGCCTCTTGAAAGGCATCCGCCTCTTATTTCCAACTTTAAGGCGATGCCTTTGAAGCTGAAATTTAGTATACCTTTTTCCACTTCATGTTCTCCTGACATATTGGCCAAAATTAGGCGAAAATTTCGAGAATGCACAAAATTGGACTTTGTAACAGGAGAACATGCCGTCGAAAGATATGGCACAAAGTAACGTCTCCGGAAAGCAAATCAAAGAGCGAGAAGTGGCGCAGATGTTTCGAGACTGCGACTGTTTAACGAAGAGACGCAGAATTTTCGAACACCTCTTGAAAGGCCTGCGCCTCTTATTGGCAACTTTAAGGCGATGCATTTGAAGCTGAAATTTAGTATACCTCTTTCCACTTCATGTTCTCATGATACATTGGCCAAAATCTGGCGAAAATTTTCAGAACGCACAAAATTGCGCTTTGTAACAGGAGAACATGCCGTCGAAAGGGTTGGCACAAAGTAACGTCTCCGGAGAGCAAATCAGTGCGCGAGAAGTGGGGCAGAAGTTTCGAGACAGTGACTGTTTAACGAAGAGACGCAGAATTTTCGAACGCCTCTTGAAAGGAATGCGCCTCATATTAGCAACTTTAAAGCGATGCCTTTGAAGCTGAAATTTAGTGTACCTCTTTCCACTTCATGTTCTCCTCATACATTGGCCAAAATTTGGCCAAAATTTTTAGAATGCACAAAATTGGGCTTTTTAACAGGAGATCTTGCCGTTGAAAGAGATGGCACAAAGTAACGTCTCCGGAGAGCAAATCAATGAGCGAGAAGTGGCGCATGTGTTTCGAGACAGTGACTGTATAACGAAGAGACGCAGAATTTTCGAACGCCTCTTGAAAGGCCTGCGCCCCTTATTAGCAACTTTACGGCGATGCCTTTGAAGCTGAAATTTAGTATACCTCATTCCACTTCATGTTCTCCTGATATATTGGCCAAAACCTGCGAATATTTTCAGAATGCACAAAATTGCGCTTTTTAACAGGAGATCATGCCGTTGAAAGAGATGGCACAAAGTAACGTCTCCGGAGAGCAAATCAATGAGCGAGAAGTGGCGCATGTGTTTCGAGACAGTGACTGTATAACGAAGAGACGCAGAATTTTCGAACCCCTCTTGAAAGGCCTGCGCCTCTTATTGGCAACTTTAAGGCGATGCGTTTGAAGCTGAAATTTAGTGTACCTTTTTCCACTTCATGTTCTCCTGATATATTGGCCAAAATTTGGCGAAAATTTTCAGAATGCACAAAATTGGGCTTTGTAACAGGAGAACATGCCGTCGAAAGGGATGGCACAAAGTAACGTCTCCGGAGAGCAAATCAGTGAGCGAGAAGTGGGGCAGAAGTTTCGAGACAGTGACTGTTTAAAGAAGAGACGCAGAATTTTCGAACGCCTCTTGAAAGGAATGCGCCTCATATTAGCAACTTTAAAGCGATGCCTTTGAAGCTGAAATTTAGTGTACCTCTTTCCACTTCATGTTCTCCTCATACATTGGCCAAAATTTGGCCAAAATTTTCAGAATGCACAAAATTGGGCTTTGTAACAGGAGAACATGCCGTCGAAAGGGATGGCACAAAGTAACGTCTCCGGAGAGCAAATCAGTGAGCGAGAAGTGGGGCAGAAGTTTCGAGGCAGTGACTGTTTAACGAAGAGATGCAGAATTTTCGAACGCATCTTGAAAGGAATGCGCCTCATATTAGCAACTTTAAAGCGATGCCTTTGAAGCTGAAATTTAGTATACCTCTTTCCACTTCATTTTCTCCTGATATATTTTCCAAAATCTGGCGAAAATTTCGAGAATACACAAAATTGTGCTTTGTAACAGGACAACATGCCGTCGAAAGAGATAGAACAAAGTAACGTCTCTGGAGAGCAAATCAAAGAGCGAGAAGTGGCGCAGATGTTTCGAGACTGCGACTGTTTAACGAAGAGACGAAGAATTTTCGAACGCCTCTTGAAAGGCCTGCGCCTCTTATTTGCAACTTTAAGCCGATGCCTTTGAAGCTGAAATTTAGTATACCTCTTTCCACTTCATGTTCTCCTGATATATTGGCCAAAATCTGGCGAAAATTTTCAGAATGCACAAAATTGAGCTTTGTAACAGGACAACATGCCGTCGAAAGATATGGAACAAAGTAACGTCTCCGGAGAGCAAATCAAAGAGCGAGAAGTGGCGCAGGTGTTTCGAGACAGTGACTGTTTAACGAAGAGACACAGAATTTTTTAACGCCTCTTGAATGGCCTGCGCCTCTTATTTGCAACTTTAAGGCGATGCCTTTGAAGCTGAAATTTAGTGTACCTTTTTCCACTTCATGTTCTCCTGATATATTGGCCAAAATTTGGCGAAAATTTTCAGAATGCACAAAATTGGGCTTTGTAACAGGAGAACATGCCGTCGAAAGGGATGGCACAAAGTAACGTCTCCGGAGAGCAAATCAGTGAGCGAGAAGTGGGGCAGAAGTTTCGAGACAGTGACTGTTTAAAGAAGAGACGCAGAATTTTCGAACGCCTCTTGAAAGGAATGCGCCTCATATTAGCAACTTTAAAGCGATGCCTTTGAAGCTGAAATTTAGTGTACCTCTTTCCACTTCATGTTCTCCTCATACATTGGCCAAAATTTGGCCAAAATTTTCAGAATGCACAAAATTGGGCTTTGTAACAGGAGAACATGCCGTCGAAAGGGATGGCACAAAGTAACGTCTCCGGAGAGCAAATCAGTGAGCGAGAAGTGGGGCAGAAGTTTCGAGGCAGTGACTGTTTAACGAAGAGACGCAGAATTTTCGAACGCATCTTGAAAGGAATGCGCCTCATATTAGCAACTTTAAAGCGATGCCTTTGAAGCTGAAATTTAGTATACCTCTTTCCACTTCATTTTCTCCTGATATATTTTCCAAAATCTGGCGAAAATTTCGAGAATACACAAAATTGTGCTTTGTAACAGGACAACATGCCGTCGAAAGAGATAGAACAAAGTAACGTCTCTGGAGAGCAAATCAAAGAGCGAGAAGTGGCGCAGATGTTTCGAGACTGCGACTGTTTAACGAAGAGACGAAGAATTTTCGAACGCCTCTTGAAAGGCCTGCGCCTCTTATTTGCAACTTTAAGCCGATGCCTTTGAAGCTGAAATTTAGTATACCTCTTTCCACTTCATGTTCTCCTGATATATTGGCCAAAATCTGGCGAAAATTTTCAGAATGCACAAAATTGAGCTTTGTAACAGGACAACATGCCGTCGAAAGATATGGAACAAAGTAACGTCTCCGGAGAGCAAATCAAAGAGCGAGAAGTGGCGCAGGTGTTTCGAGACAGTGACTGTTTAACGAAGAGACACAGAATTTTTTAACGCCTCTTGAATGGCCTGCGCCTCTTATTTGCAACTTTAAGGCGATGCCTTTGAAGCTGAAATTTAGTATACCCCTTTCCACTTCATTTTCTCCTGATATATTTTCCAAAATCTGGCGAAAATTTCGAGAATACACAAAATTGTGCTTTGTAACAGGACAACATGCCGTCGAAAGAGATAGAACAAAGTAACGTCTCTGGAGAGCAAATCAAAGAGCGAGAAGTGGCGCATGTGTTTCGAGACCGTGATTGTTTAACAACGAGACGCAGAATTTTCGAACGCCTCTTGAAAGGCCTGCGCCTCTTATTTGCAACTTTAAGGCGATGCATTTGAAGCTGAAATTTAGTATACCTCTTTCCACTTCATGTTCTCCTGATATATTGGCCAAAATCTGGCGAAAATTTTCAGAATGCACAGAATTGGGCTTTGTAACAGGAGAACATGCCGTCGAAAGAGATGGCACAAAGTAACGTCTCCGGAGAGCAAATCAAAGAGCGAGAAGTGACGCAGATGTTTCGAGACAGTGACTGTTTAACGAAGAGACGAAGAATTTTCGAACGCCTCTTGAATGGCCTGCGCCTCTTATTAGCAACTTTACGGCGATGCCTTTGAAGCTGAAATTTAGTATACCTCATTCCACTTCATGTTCTCCTGATATATTGGCCAAAACCTGCGAATATTTTCAGAATGCACAAAATTGCGCTTTGTAACAGGAGATCATACCGTTGAAAGAGATGGCACAAAGTAACGTCTCCGGAGGACAAATCGAAGAGCGAGGAGTGGCGCAGATGTTTCGAGACAGTGACTGTTTAACGAAGAGACGCAGAATTTTCGAACGCCTCTTGAAAGGCATCCGCCTCTTATTTCCAACTTTAAGGCGATGCCTTTGAAGCTGAAATTTAGTATACCTCTTTCCACTTCATGTTCTCCTGATACATTGGCCCAAATTTGGCGAAAATTTTCAGAATGCACAACATTGGGCTTTGTAACAGGAGAACATGCCGTCGAAAGAGATGGCACAAAGTAACGTCTCCGGAGATCAAATCGAAGAGCGAGGAGTGGCGCAGATGTTTCGAGACAGTGACTGTTTAACGAAGAGACGCAGAATTTTCGAACGCCTCTTGAAAGGCCTCCGCCTCTTATTTCTAACTTTAAGGCGATGCGTTTGAAGCTGAAATTTAGTGTACCTTTTTCCACTTCATGTTCTCCTGACATATTGGCCAAAATTAGGCGAAAATTTCGAGAATGCACAAAATTGGACTTTGTAACAGGAGAACATGCCGTCGAAAGATATGGCACAAAGTAACGTCTCCGGAAAGCAAATCAAAGAGCGAGAAGTGGCGCAGATGTTTCGAGACTGCGACTGTTTAACGAAGAGACGCAGAATTTTCGAACACCTCTTGAAAGGCCTGCGCCTCTTATTGGCAACTTTAAGGCGATGCATTTGAAGCTGAAATTTAGTATACCTCTTTCCACTTCATGTTCTCATGATACATTGGCCAAAATCTGGCGAAAATTTTCAGAACGCACAAAATTGCGCTTTGTAACAGGAGAACATGCCGTCGAAAGGGTTGGCACAAAGTAACGTCTCCGGAGAGCAAATCAGTGCGCGAGAAGTGGGGCAGAAGTTTCGAGACAGTGACTGTTTAACGAAGAGACGCAGAATTTTCGAACGCCTCTTGAAAGGCCTCCGCCTCTTATTTCTAACTTTAAGGCGATGCGTTTGAAGCTGAAATTTAGTGTACCTTTTTCCACTTCATGTTCTCCTCATACATTGGCCAAAATTTGGCCAAAATTTTTAGAATGCACAAAATTGGGCTTTTTAACAGGAGATCTTGCCGTTGAAAGAGATGGCACAAAGTAACGTCTCCGGAGAGCAAATCAATGAGCGAGAAGTGGCGCATGTGTTTCGAGACAGTGACTGTATAACGAAGAGACGCAGAATTTTCGAACGCCTCTTGAAAGGCCTGCGCCCCTTATTAGCAACTTTACGGCGATGCCTTTGAAGCTGAAATTTAGTATACCTCATTCCACTTCATGTTCTCCTGATATATTGGCCAAAACCTGCGAATATTTTCAGAATGCACAAAATTGCGCTTTTTAACAGGAGATCATGCCGTTGAAAGAGATGGCACAAAGTAACGTCTCCGGAGAGCAAATCAATGAGCGAGAAGTGGCGCATGTGTTTCGAGACAGTGACTGTATAACGAAGAGACGCAGAATTTTCGAACCCCTCTTGAAAGGCCTGCGCCTCTTATTGGCAACTTTAAGGCGATGCGTTTGAAGCTGAAATTTAGTGTACCTTTTTCCACTTCATGTTCTCCTGATATATTGGCCAAAATTTGGCGAAAATTTTCAGAATGCACAAAATTGGGCTTTGTAACAGGAGAACATGCCGTCGAAAGGGATGGCACAAAGTAACGTCTCCGGAGAGCAAATCAGTGAGCGAGAAGTGGGGCAGAAGTTTCGAGACAGTGACTGTTTAAAGAAGAGACGCAGAATTTTCGAACGCCTCTTGAAAGGAATGCGCCTCATATTAGCAACTTTAAAGCGATGCCTTTGAAGCTGAAATTTAGTGTACCTCTTTCCACTTCATGTTCTCCTCATACATTGGCCAAAATTTGGCCAAAATTTTCAGAATGCACAAAATTGGGCTTTGTAACAGGAGAACATGCCGTCGAAAGGGATGGCACAAAGTAACGTCTCCGGAGAGCAAATCAGTGAGCGAGAAGTGGGGCAGAAGTTTCGAGGCAGTGACTGTTTAACGAAGAGACGCAGAATTTTCGAACGCATCTTGAAAGGAATGCGCCTCATATTAGCAACTTTAAAGCGATGCCTTTGAAGCTGAAATTTAGTGTACCTCTTTCCACTTCATGTTCTCCTCATACATTGGCCAAAATTTGGCCAAAATTTTCAGAATGCACAAAATTGGGCTTTGTAACAGGAGAACATGCCGTCGAAAGGGATGGCACAAAGTAACGTCTCCGGAAAGCAAATCAAAGAGCGAGAAGTGGCGCAGATGTTTCGAGACTGCGACTGTTTAACGAAGAGACGCAGAATTTTCGAACACCTCTTGAAAGGCCTGCGCCTCTTATTGGCAACTTTAAGGCGATGCATTTGAAGCTGAAATTTAGTATACCTCTTTCCACTTCATGTTCTCATGATACATTGGCCAAAATCTGGCGAAAACTTTCAGAACGCACAAAATTGCGCTTTGTAACAGGAGAACATGCCGTCGAAAGGGTTGGCACAAAGTAACGTCTCCGGAGAGCAAATCAGTGCGCGAGAAGTGGGGCAGAAGTTTCGAGACAGTGACTGTTTAACGAAGAGACGCAGAATTTTCGAACGCCTCTTGAAAGGAATGCGCCTCATATTAGCAACTTTAAAGCGATGCCTTTGAAGCTGAAATTTAGTATACCTCTTTCCACTTCATGTTCTCATGATACATTGGCCAAAATCTGGCGAAAACTTTCAGAACGCACAAAATTGCGCTTTGTAACAGGAGAACATGCCGTCGAAAGGGTTGGCACAAAGTAACGTCTCCGGAGAGCAAATCAGTGCGCGAGAAGTGGGGCAGAAGTTTCGAGACAGTGACTGTTTAACGAAGAGACGCAGAATTTTCGAACGCCTCTTGAAAGGAATGCGCCTCATATTAGCAACTTTAAAGCGATGCCTTTGAAGCTGAAATTTAGTGTACCTCTTTCCACTTCATGTTCACCTCATACATTGGCCAAAATTTGGCCAAAATTTTTAGAATGCACAAAATTGGGCTTTGTAACAGGAGAACATGCCGTCGAAAGGGATGGCACAAAGTAACATCTCCGGAGAGCAAATCAAAGAGCGAGAAGTGGCGCAGATGTTTCGAGACAGTGACTGTTTAACGAAGAGACGCAGAATTTTCGAACGCATCTTGAAAGGCCTGCGCCTCTTATTGGCAACTTTAAGGCGATGCATTTGAAGCTGAAATTTAGTATACCTCTTTCCACTTCATGTTCTCATGATACATTGGCCAAAATCTGGCGAAAATTTTCAGAATGCACAAAATTGGGCTTTGTAACAGGAGAACATGCCGTCGAAAGGGATGGCACAAAGTAACGTCTCCGGAGAGCAAATCAGTGAGCGAGAAGTGGGGCAGAAGTTTCGAGACAGTGACTGTTTAACGAAGAGACGCAGAATTTTCGAACACCTCTTGAAAGGCCTCCGCCTCTTATTTCCAACTTTAAGGCGATGCGTTTGAAGCTGAAATTTAGTGTACCTTTTTCCACTTCATGTTCTCATGATACATTGGCCAAAATCTGGCGAAAACTTTAAGAACGCACAAAATTGCGCTTTGTAACAGGAGAACATGCCGTCGAAAGGGTTGGCACAAAGTAACGTCTCCGGAGAGCAAATCAGTGCGCGAGAAGTGGGGCAGAAGTTTCGAGACAGTGACTGTTTAACAAAGAGACGCAGAATTTTCGAACGCCTCTTGAAAGGAATGCGCCTCATATTAGCAACTTTAAAGCGATGCCTTTGAAGCTGAAATTTAGTGTACCTCTTTCCACTTCATGTTCACCTCATACATTGGCCAAAATTTGGCCAAAATTTTCAGAATGCACAAAATTGGGCTTTGTAACAGGAGAACATGCCGTCGAAAGGGTTGGCACAAAGTAACGTCTCCGGAGAGCAAATCAGTGCGCGAGAAGTGGGGCAGAAGTTTCGAGACAGTGACTGTTTAACGAAGAGACGCAGAATTTTCGAACGCCTCTTGAAAGGAATGCGCCTCATATTAGCAACTTTAAAGCGATGCCTTTGAAGCTGAAATTTAGTGTACCTCTTTCCACTTCATGTTCACCTCATACATTGGCCAAAATTTGGCCAAAATTTTTAGAATGCACAAAATTGGGCTTTGTAACAGGAGAACATGCCGTCGAAAGGGATGGCACAAAGTAACGTCTCCGGAGAGCAAATCAAAGAGCGAGAAGTGGCGCAGATGTTTCGAGACAGTGACTGTTTAACGAAGAGACGCAGAATTTTCGAACGCATCTTGAAAGGCCTGCGCCTCTTATTAGCAACTTTACGGCTATGCCTTTGAAGCTGAAATTTAGTATACCACTTTCCACTTCATGTTCTCCTGATACATTGGCCAAAATTTGGCGAAAATTTTCAGAATGCACAAAATTGGGCTTTGTAACAGGAGAACATGCCGTCGAAAGGGATGGCACAAAGTAACGTCTCCGGAGAGCAAATCAGTGAGCGAGAAGTGGGGCAGAAGTTTCGAGACAGTGACTGTTTAACGAAGAGACGCAGAATTTTCGAACGCCTCTTGAAAGGAATGCGCCTCATGTTAGCAACTTTAAAGCGATGCCTTTGAAGCTGAAATTTAGTGTACCTCTTTCCACTTCATGTTCTCCTCATACATTGGCCAAAATTTGGCAAAAATTTTCAGAATGCACAAAATTGGGCTTTGTAACAGGAGAACATGCCGTCGAAAGGGATGGCACAAAGTAACGTCTCCGGAGAGCAAATCAAAGAGCGAGAAGTGGCGCAGATGTTTCGAGACAGTGACTGTTTAACGAAGAGACGCAGAATTTTCGAACGCATCTTGAAAGGCCTGCGCCCCTTATTAGCAACTTTACGGCGATGCCTTTGAAGCTGAAATTTAGTATA